>NW_008360301.1:1132283-1133996 GCF_000622305.1 Nannospalax galili
TTGCCCGCCTTTTCCTTCTGGTGGAGCAAAGTTGCTGCTGAAATGGCTCTGAACAAAATGCAGTAACTTAGGGAAGTTTGCTGAGCCAGTTCAGTGATTAATATGATGGCTGTTTCTACATACAGCATTTACAAAACCAACTTAGATTAATTGTAACAAAATTAAAGTATGAATTAGGCGTCTTCCTTATGGTAGTCACATTTCAAAGTCCAGTAGCTACCTGCAGCTATCACGGCCTGATACAGATAAAGAACTTTTCTGCCATCGTGGAAAGTTTGGCTGAATCCATTGTTTTAGAGCCTCCTTCACACTGGGACTGTGAGGGAATCTTGTCCATGTTAGGCTTCATTAGATGCTAAGTAAGAAGCAATGAGGAATATTTGAAGGATTTACCCATCATTCTCTGTTTTACTTCCTTATGGGAAACTTTGTTCCAGTAAGATCCCTTCTAAAAGTATTCAATCACCTTACACATTTTGTATATTTTTACAACTTTGTAATTAATAGACAAAATTCTTAAAAGACCATGCTCTTAAAAAAATTGCTGGGGCTGGAGAGATGACTCATCAATTAAGAGCACTGTCAGCTCTTGCAGAGGACCTGGGTTCAATTCCCAGCACCCACATGGCGGCCACAAACTATCCTTAACTCCAGTTCCAGGGGAATCTGAAGCTGTCTTCCGACCTCTGCGGCATTGCACGACATGGGTGCGCTCACATACATGCAGGCAATACACTCATACACATAAAATAAAAATAATAAGTAAAATATTTTTAAAAAGTGGATTGCTGAAGTCAATTATTCAACAAGTAGTGATGACTTCTGTAGAAAACAAATCATCACTGTAAATGGTGTCATTACTTTAAATACATACATATAGACACACACTCACACATATGGAAACTAGGTAACTATTTATACTATTTTATAAATCCATTAATATGAGTATTTCTTTACTGATGAGTAGAACCCCATCATATGAACGTACCACATTTTTATTATCCACTCATCAGTTGAGGAACACTTAGGTTGCTTCCATCTCCTAGCTATTGTGAAAAGAGCAGCCATGAAATTTGCAGGTAAATGGATGGAACTAGAAACCGTTATACTAAGTGAAGTAACACAGACTCAGAAAAAAAATCGACATATGTTCTCCCTCATATGTGGATCACCAAATCCTTATAAGTGAGTATATCTTGAGACATAACTACAGGCACCAGGATAATGAAAAGGAACCAGGGAGGTAAAGAAAAAGAAAACCTGAGAGACAAGAACAGTAGGAAACAGGTGTTACTAAGGGTGATATGGATAAAAATGGGGTTATTTTAATGGGGGGAGGCTATATAGGGAACCTTGGGGATAAAGGAAAAGAAGGAGCTCAAGAGAGGTGTATCATAGGAGAAGTGTATTTTTTTTTTCATTAAAGCTTTAACCTATTCAGTAACACATTCCAGAGCAAGGGCACATCTCTTTCAAAGCTGGCTGTAAATTTTTAGGTTCACAGATGAATTAATACAGTCATACAATATTGAACTCAGTATAAACCCTGTAATACATAAAATTGAATGGGTTTTTATCCTTTAAAGAAGATCTCCACTTGCACATGTTTCTCTATGTATATGATTATTACTAGTCACAATTGGTTACACTCGGATCCTTAATACTGAGTATGGATATAAAGTCATCAGGTAGATTTCAGTGGTAATGTTTATC
>NW_008360301.1:1134657-1144477 GCF_000622305.1 Nannospalax galili
TTGTGTGCATATATCACACAGAACATCCCAAACCATCTTATTCAACTATACACCCACTTCCCAGATGGCACCCTCCCATAGCTTCCCTCCCCCTACTAGAGCCCTAATACTCTGATATCCCTGCTACTGTCTGCTGTGTTGTTGGCACCCCCAGCTGTTCCCCGCTACTTGTCCCTCAGGTGAATCTAGTCAGCCTATCTAGAGATCCTTGCTTTAGGAAGATCAGTTGTTCCTCATCTAGCAGCAATCAGTTGTCAATATTCCTTTAGATAAAATTGTGGTCTGCTTTTCATTTTCCCAGTTCTATGCTGGGTTACTATCTGGGAGTCTTTTTGGTGACCCTGGCCTACAACTCAAAAGAAGGTATCTCTGATCTGGCATTATTGCTTGTTATATAGCCTTTAGCTATACATATGGACTCTTAACAAATTACACTGGCCCCTTTAATCTTTGGTTATACTTTCCTTTTGGGTGTTTAAGGCCATACAGTTGGCCCAGAGAAACCAATTTATTTTCACTCTTCAGTTCGTTTGAAGATCTGTTCCTCAGGGGTCACATGGGCTTGGGAGGAGCCCCTGGCTCCTTTCTTTTACCAGTTCCGCCTATGTGAAGATAAGTCAAAGGTCCTGCTCGACCATGGCTGGCTTTGCTTGGAAGGATGGAGGAAATGATTTCTCTGTGTTGATTCTCCTCTTTGTAGACTGGACACTGGTTCAAGTCCATCTGGTGGGGTCTCCTTGGCCTCCTTGATCAAGAGGACAGGTGACCCACCACAATTACAGGACATTTTGAGAAATGCTCACAGTCCCCTGGAACTAGTCGACCTAGGAGGGTAAGGAGCAAAAACTGTCCTTTATGTCCCTCTGACCAAATTATTATAGGCCTCAAAGTATGTCTGTTAAACATCCAAGAAGGGTTAGTTCAACCAGTCTGGTACTTTTAATTACTGTGTGTCAGGTAGATAAATCTTGGGCGAAGGCCAATTGTTCTCAGATAAACCTTACCTAGACATATATTTCTTAATCTGGTATGTATAATTTGTCTGTAGGTTATTGGACTAATATTGTTCCCTCTGGTTTTTAAAACTAGCTAGGCATTATTTATTGTTGGGAGCCTGGGAGCCTGAGGTTTAACTGAGTCTCAGCTTCCTCTCAAAACTGTTGACAGGCCTGAGCTGGCAGCTTTTTATTCTGTCCGTAGCCTTGGCCTGGAAACCCTGGCAGGCAGCCGGGGCCCACGGCCTTGGCTTGCAGCCGGGGCTCACAACCTTGGCCCAAAACCTTGGCTTGAAGCCGGGGCCAGATAGCCTTGTTAGATAGCCTTGGCCCACGACCTTGTTCTTTTTTTTAGCATACGGTTTTATTTTTTTATAATCAGAGATTTCTCCCTTAATGTGCATCAGAGCCCTCATGCTCTGACTGATGTAATGGTTTGTAGTCTATGTTCCTTTGTTTTCATTTTCTATAAAAAATCATGTTTGAGCTTTAATAAACGAGACTTGATCAGACTCCTGTCTTGTCTCCATTTTTCTTGTCGCTTGTCTCATCCACGGCCCCACCCCCCAATCCAGGTACTTCGTGGAAGTTCTGTGGGTCGGAGCCAAGTCACATTGTGGGGTGGCCTCCCGCAGCGTGGCACCCAACATGGGGCCTGGATACCGGGGGACAACGTGCGGGTCCGATGACGAAAGAAGGGGTGCACACCCAATTAAACAATAGTTCGGAGACGTCGTGGTAGCCAGCTGTAACCGAGCCGACAGGTAAGTTGGTCGTTTAATCATGGGAAAAAAATTGAGTTAACATCAAAAATATGTAATACAGTTAAGAAAAGCTTTACAGACAAGACGAGTAAAGGTTACAACTGAAGATTTATTTCATTTCTTTGATTTTGTGAAAGACATCTGCCCATGGTTTCCCCAAGAGGGGGTTATAGATGTAAACAGATGGAAAAGAGTGAGAGATGCATTACAAAAATTTTATAAGGTGTTTGGACCAAGAAAGGTCCCAGTTATTGCTTTTTCTTATTGAAATTTGATTAAAAAATTAATAGATAATAGAGATGTACATAAGCCTGTAGTGACAACAATTGCTCGAGCTAAAAAATTTTTTAAAACTAGTTCTAAGTCAAAATTGAGAGAAACTCCCAAGGAGGATCCTCCAGCGCCTCCTGATTTAATTTCTCTAGATAGTAAAGATGAGAGTTCTACCAAAAATTCAAAAAAGGAGTCTTTAAAGAAGGAGTCCTCAAAGTCAGTCAGAGGAAAGGGGGATTGAGAGAATGATGCCCAAAAACTTAAACAAGAACATGTTCATATCTACCCTCTTTTACCAGAGGCTCTTTTGTCAAAAGCCACTTGTCCAGTCTCGGACACAGATGGCATAAAGGCTGTGAGAGGGGGTGGTTAGTAAAACTAAAGATGGATCACAAAATGGCCATAAGAGACAGGTTTTGTGGCCTCCTCCTCCTTCCTATGGTGTACTGCCTATTCCAACTGTCATGGCAGCGATAGACCCTAGACCAAGATTAAGAAGACAGATGGAACAGTTACAAGAAAACATTAAATTGGAGGAGGCACATCAGTCATTAATACTCAAACGTATTAAACAAAAAGAGATACGTCAGGCGCTGATGCTTAAGTTACAAAAGCTTAGCCTAGATAATAGTAATAAAACTGTTATGGGTAAAAAAAGAGTAGATAAAAACAAAACTCGCCCTGTTCCCGGGGGGCCTGGTCTTCATTCGTATAAGGAAAGTTTTAATGGCCTTGATAGGTTTTCCTCTCCTATAAAGGTTTTTCCTGTAACAAAAACAGTAGATGATCAACAACAGCCATGACAACATCATAAAAGATTTGAGTTAACATTAATCAAAGAGTTAAAGCTTACTCTGTCACAATATGGAGCTACAGCTCCGTTTACTATGGCTATTATAAAAGGTAAATCTAAAAATTGGCTAACTCCTAATGATTAAAATCAATTGGTAAAGGCAGTCCTTAATAAAGGTGATTATTTGCTATAAAAATCAGAGTATTATGACAATTGTAAAAAAAACAACTAAAAAAATCAACAATCTAAAAATACATGAGGTTTTGATATGTTAATAAACAAAGATAAATATAAAACTAATAAAAAACAAATACAATGCAATACAAATCTTTTTACACAAATTTGAACTGCTGCTCTAAAGACATGGAAAAAACTTCCAGTTAAAGGGAACTTAAAAATTTCTCTCACTTCTGTTAAACAAGGGTCCGATGAACCATTTACAGATTTTGTTCATCGGTTGATGACCACAACAAAAAAAATATTTAAAAATATAAATACAAGGCTAAAATATGTAAAACAGTTAACATATAAAAATGTTAATCCTGCCTGCCAGACAGCCATCAAACCTTATAAAAAAAAAAAAACAAATTTAACTGGCTATATTCTCCTGTGTTCAGACATAGGGCCGTCTTATCAACAAAAACTCACTATAACAACAACTTTCAATAAACAAACGATAAAAAAGTTTCTGGCCAAAAAACATAAAACTAAAGACAAAAAATGTTTTAAATGTGATAAAAATAAACATTTTTCCCAAGATTATAAAACAAATAATATTCAACAAAAAACTAAAGATAAAAAAAGTCCTAAATTATGTCCCAGGTGTAGGAGAGAGAGATATTGGCTCTGGGATTGTAGATCTAAGACTAATATTGAAGGGAGACCTCTACTTCCTCTTCAGGGAAACTGGTGGAGGAGCCATCCCCAGGCCCCAAAACAAACATTTGGGGCAGTCAATCTCGTTCCCGCCAACAGCAACAATCCATTTCTAGCCTCTACAGAGCAACCCCAGAAAGCACAAAACTAGACCTCAGTTCCTCCTCCCACACAATATTAACTCCAGAGATGGGAGTTCAGACTATAGAGACTAAAATTTATGGACCACTACCTAAAGATACTTGTAGACTAATATTAGGTCAAGGTAGTGCCACCCTAAAAGGCCTATCTGTTGTGCCTGGGATAATTGATACAGATTATACTAGAGAAATTAAAATCATAGCCCGAGCTGTTGACACTATAGTCACTATTCCCCAGGGGGAACGCTTTGCTCAAATAATTTTGGTACCTCTGGTTAAATCTGGTCACTCTGTTCAAAGTAAAAGTAAAGGTTATAAAAACTTTGGTTCTTCTGATGCTTATTGGGTTCAGGCCATTACTCATAAAAAGCCTACATTAACTCTATGGCTTGATGGAAAAAGATTTGATGGTCTTATTGATACTAGAGCTGATGTTACTATTATTTCTGCTGAGGCCTGGCCTTCAGCCTGGCCCACGGTAAAGACTCTGACTAATTTAAAAGGTATAGGGCAGAGTCAAAATCCAAAACAGAGTTCAAAATGTCTCACTTAAAAGGATTCTATAAATAATTCCGGCTTGATTAAACTTTTTGTGGTTCCTTATTTACCAGTAAACCTATGGGAAAGGGATTTGCTTTCACAAATGGGAGTTGTGATGTGTAGTCCCAATGATGTTGTTACTGCATAGATGCTTGCTCAAGGATATGCTCCTGACAAGGGGCTAGAAAAAAAAAAAAGATGGACAATTGTTTCCAATACCAATCCAAGGTCAAAATGATACACGAGGTTTGAGAAATTTATGATGGCGGCCATTGACAGTCCTACACCCTCAAACTGTGTGGATCGTATAACCTGGCGATCAGACAATCCTGTTTAGGTAGATCAATGGCTGCTCACAACAGAAAAGATGACAACAGCCACTTGTTTGGTACAAGAACAATTTAAGACAGGGCACATTAAAAAGACTTGTTCTCCATAAAACACGCCCATATTTGTTATTAAAAAAAAGTCAAAAAAATAAAGGTTACTACAAGATTTAAAAACAATTAATTCTACTATAGTTCTTATGGGGGCGTTACAGCCAGGTTTACCCTCGCCAATTGCTATACCACAAGGATATTTTAAGATAATTCTAGATCTTAAGGATTGTTTTTTCACCATTCCCTTATACCCTGATGATCATAAACGCTTTTAGCCTTTCTTCTATTAATTTTAAAGAGCCTATAAAAAGATATCAATAAAATGTTTTGCCTCAAGGGATGGCCAATAGCCCTACTCTTTGTCAAAAATTTGTAGCTACAGCTCCTCAAAATACTAAAAATCTTTGGCCTTCCATGTATATAATTCACTATATGGATGATATCCTTATAACAAGTGCATCAAGAAAAGAGGTGTTACGATGTTATACTCAGTTAAAATCTGATTTATTAGATACAGGTTTACAACTTACGCCTAAAAAGGTACAAATACAAGATCCTTATTCTTATTTAGGTTTTCAAATTAATGGACAAAAAATAACTAATCAAAAGACTATTCTTAGACTTGATAAATTACAATCCTTAAATGATTTCCAAAAACTATTGGGTGATATTAATTGACTACGTCCTTATTTAAAATTGACTACTGACAACTTGAAGCCCCTCTTTGACATCCTTAAAGGAGATACAAATCCAACTTCATCCAAAAAACTTACTACGGAGACTAGAGTTACAATACATAGAGTTAAAAAAACAATTACTAATCAATTTGTTACTAATGTTGATTATTGTAAACCTTTATGGCTCATAATTTTTAATACTCAGCTGTTGCCCACGGGTCTTCTTTGACAAAAGCCTACTTATCCTCTTATGTGGGTACATTTACCTACCTCCCCTAAAAAGGTGTTACTTCCATACTATGATACAGTCACTAATTTAATAATTAATGGTCAGGACCACAGTCATAGATATTTTGGTGTAAACCCTTTTCATATTGTACAGCCTTATACTAAAAATCATGTTAACTGGTTACTTCAAAATTCAAAAACTTGGCTAATAGCTTGTGCTACATTTTCAGGGGTTATAGATAATCATTATCCACCTAATAATCTCATCCAATTTTACAATTTACATACTTTCATTTTTCCACACATTACCAGCCATCAACCTTTGTCTACTGCTTCGTTAGTTTTTACAGATGGTTCCTCTAATGGGATGGCAACCTATGCTTAAAATAATCAGGTTGTGTGATTTCAAACTAATAAAACCTCTACACAACTTATAAAATTGTCTGCCATTATATCAGTTTTTCTACATTCCCAGATACGCCTCTTAATATATATACTAACAGTACATACATAACTCGTTCTGTACCTCTTCTAAAAACTGTTCCTATAATTAAACATATTTCTAAAGCCGCTGAACTATTTCATCAGTGCCAACACCTTATTCGCCAGAGGACAGCCCCATTCTTTTTAGGACATATTCAAACACATTCCAATCTTCCAGGGCCGTTAACGACAGACAATCAAATTACTGATACAGCCACCAGGCTTGTTACTTTTGCTACTACTTCTAATATTACACAAGCTCAACGGGCTCATAAATTACATCATCTCAATACAACTTCTTTACAATTGATATATAATCTTACCAAAAAACAGACTAAACAAATTGTTAAAAGATGTCAAACTTGTGCTTCTCTTCTTCCTGTTCCCCACTTAAAAGTCAATCCTAGAAAACTTGTTCCTAATATACTTTGACAAATAAATGTCTCTCATTATAATAAATTTGATAAACTTAAGTATGTTCATGTTTACATTGATACTTTCAGTGGTTTTCTTTGTACTTCCTTACAAACAGGAAAAGCTACTACACATGTTATTGCCCATTTGCTTCATTACTTTTCTATATGGGGTATCCCTAAGAGTGTTAAAACAAACAATGGTCCCAGATATGTTTCTCATACTTTTCAAAAATTCTATAAAACTTTACAAATACAACATACCACTAGTATCCCTTATAATCCACAGAAACAAAACATAGTTTAAAAAGCTCATTTACTTATTAAAACTACATTACATAAAATAAAAAAGGGGGAGTGGTATCCCAGTAGGGGATCCCCCAGGAATTTATTGAATCATCTTTATTTTGAATTTTTAAAAATTAGATACTTATAGTAAATCAGCTGCAGATCGCTTTTGGCATCTGGAAACAAAACAACATTATGCCATGGTCAAATGGAAAGACCCTCTGGATAATTCATGGCATGGCCCAGATCCAGTGTTAATATGGGGCAGAGGATCTGTCTCCGTTTATTCACAACAACATGATGCAGCCCGTTGGTTGCCTGAACGCTTAGTAAAGCAAGTAGATACTAGTCAATGTTCCAGGGGAAATGAGGCTCCCTGAGAAATGTTTTTTTCTTTTCTTTGTTTTCTTTCAGACTGCAATGGCTTCTGTCTGCTGCATCCTGTTTCTCCTGATTGGCTTTGTTTGGTTGCAGAAGGTGATGCAGTGGGAGTTTCAAGTTAAAGAAGGAAGTTCTAAGGACAACATTAAAACTGTCGGCACTGCCCGCTGCTCAGTGGAAGGCTGTCAAACAGCCATTGTCATTCCATTCACTCCATCTATCTTATCCTCTACATCGAGGTCTAACATATGTTTCACTTATGATACCGGGTGTAAGTGTATCACAGATAGTAATGATAAGGGTCCATTCATAATTCACATAAATGACCCTTGGGACGCCAGGTGGGAGAAGGAAGTTTGAGGAAAAATTTTTGAAAACAATGGATTTGCCTGACTCCCGACAGGGACTTTTTCAATTTCTCGCCAGTTGGTCCCTGCTGCCATTGATAAACAAGTAAAACAGGTCATTATCATGAGTGAAACTAAGCTTCAGTCTGCCATACAGTCAAACTCAAATTCTACCCTTAATCTTGCTCTTTGGCCTAATTATCTAAACTTTGCTTTATGGTTGATGAATCTTTCTCATATTAATGCTTCATCGTGTATGTTGTGTGCTTCCTTGGTTTGGCCTTTGCTGGCCGCTGTTCCTGTTAATGATTCTTCTGCACTTAGTACTGCTGTTGCTGGCATTGTATCTTCTCCTCCTATGTCGTCAATCCCGCTACTTCATAATCCTGCTCAAAATATTTCTCTCTGTTATATTACCACTGTTTGTGTTTCTCCCTCTTTTACATGTCGTAACAATCGTTATGTTAGTTCACCTTTATATGCTCCTCCTCTTACGTCTTTCTGATGCAACGAATCTCTGTATCAACAGATCACTGTTTCCTCTCCAGGACCTTATGTGCTAATTACTATTGTACCCCAGCTAAATATGTATACACCAAAAGAGTTTGCTTGGCTACTTCGCCCCTGCATTAAGAGAAGGGTGTTTATTCCTTTTACAATCGGGATAGGACTTACTGTTTCTGCTAGTCTTTCTGCAGGAGCTTTGGGGCATACTCTTTATACTGCAAAAGAGTTCAATTCCCAATTACAGCAGGTTATAGATTCTACAGCCAGTAGCCTTGCGTCCTTGCAACGCCAATTAACTTCTTTGGCTCAAGTTGCCCTTCAAAATCGTAGAGCCCTTGATCTCATTACTGCAGAAAAGGGGGGTACTTGTCTTTTCTTACAGGAGGAATGCTGTTTCTATGTAAATGAATCGGGAGTGGTGGAGCAAAATATACAGACCCTGAAGACCATCAGCTACAAGCTACATAATTTCTATCAGAACCTTTCTAGATGGCTGGATTCCCCTTTTCTTTCTTGGATTCCTTCTATGACATCCCTTTTTATCATTCTGCTTCTTCTCACACTGGGGCCGTTTTTAGTGAAAAGGCTGTTAGTCTTTATTAAACAGCAGATAGAGGAACTCCATGTGGCTAAACCAATACAGGTCCATTACCATCGCCTTGATCTTATGGAGCAAGAGTTGATCGGGACACGTTGCTATGATGGCGCTACTAGCCATCCCCCTTGAGAGATGAACTGGACAGTCAAAGATGGGTACATGAGAATCCCCCCTTGTAGCGACCTAAGACAGGAGGGTAGCTTATTGCTGCTGCCTTGTCCAATGACAGGTAAGCACTTGGGGAAGGATACTCCAACCTAAGACAGGTGCAGTTCCCTAAGGGTATAGCAACCTTTGATCCCTAAGCTCTATAAAATAAAAAAGGGGGACCTGTTGGGGCTTACAACTTTGGCCCAAAACCTTGGCTTAAAGCTGGGGCCAGATAGCCTTGGCCCACGGCCTTGCTCTCTTTCCTACATACGGTTCTATTCTTCTATAATCAGAGATTCCTCCTTTAATGTGCATCAGAGCCCTTATGCTCTGACTGATGTATGGTTTGCAGTCTGTGTTCCTTTGTTTTCATTCTCTATAAAAACTCATGCTTGAGCTTCAATAAACGAGACTTGATCAGACTCCTGTCTTGTCTCCATTTCTCTTGTCGCTTGCCTCATCCATGGCTCCACCCCTCAATCCAGGTACTTCGTGGAAGTTCTGCAGGTCGGAGCCGAGACACATTGCGGGGTGGCCTCCCGCAATTTATCTCTCACATTGTCTCACCCCTCTATCATGGTTTCCCCTATTAAGGTGCCCCCATTTCCCCCCTTTCTCCCTTAACAATACCCTTCTCCTATGTTCCTACCTCTCTTGAGCTCCTTCTTTCCCTTTATCCCCTAGGTTCCTTGTAAACCTTTCCCTCCCACCTCTCTTGAACTAACCCAATTTTTATCCATATCTACCATATTAACACCTGTTTCCTACTGTTCTTCTCTTTCAGGTTCTTTCTTTTTTTAAAAAATATTCTATTTATTTTATATATATGACTGTTCTGCCTGCATGTCTGTAAGTGTACCACGTGCATTCAATGCCACACAGAGGCCAGAAGAGGGTGTCGGATCTCCTGGAACTAGAGTTACAGATGGTTGTTAGCTGCCATGTAGGTGCTGAAAATCAAACCAGGGTCCTCAATAAATGTTCTTA
>NW_008360301.1:1144539-1145613 GCF_000622305.1 Nannospalax galili
CATCAGTTGAGGGACACTTAGGTTGCTTCCATCTCTTAGCTATTGTGAAAAGAGCAGCAACAAACATGGATATACAAGTGTCTCTGCAATATGATGAGCCCTTAGGGTATATGCCAAGGAGTGGTAAAACTGGGTCAAATGGTAGGTTCATTTGTACTTTTTTAAGAGTTCTCCACACTTCTTTCCATAGGGGTTAAACAATTTTACAGCCCCACCAGCAATGGATGAGTATTCCCCTTTCCCACATCCTCTCCAACATTTGGCATCATTTGTTCTCTTGATATTAGACAGTCTGACAGGGTAAGATGAAATCTTAAGGTGGTTTTAATTTGCATTTCCCTAATTATTAGTGATGTTGAACATCTTTTATAATGTTTCATAGCCATCTTTACTTCTTCTTTTGAGAACTCTCTGTTCAGCTCCTTAGCCCATCTTTTGATTTAGTACTTGTCTTGATTCTCTGTTTTATGAGTTCATTATATATTCTGGATATTAAACCTCTGTCAGATGTGTCATCAGTGAAGATTTTCTCCCATTCTGTGGGTTTTCCCTTCGCTTCCCTGGTTCCCTCTCTTGATGTACAGAAGCTTTTTAGTTTAATGAGGTCCCATCTGTTAATTCTTGCCCTTGTTTCCTGAGCAATTGATGTCTGATTTAGAAAATCCTTTCCTACATCTATATCTTGTAGGTTTTCCCCAATGTTTTCTTCTAACAGTTTCAGAGTTTCAGGCTAAATTGAGGTCATTGATCCATTTGGAATTGACTTTTGTGCAAGGTGAAAGATAGGGGTTTTGTTCCATTTGTCTACAGGTGGAGAACCAGTTTTGCCAGCACCATTTGCTGAACATGCTGTCTTTCCTCCAGTTAATGTTCTTGGCCCTTTTGTCAAATATCAGGTGGCTGAAATTGCATTTACTCATATTTGGGTATTCAATTTTGTTCCATGGATCTATGGGTCTATTTCTGTGCCAGTACCATGTTGTTTTTATGACTATATCTCTGTAATACAGCTTAAAATCTGGTATAGTAATCCCCCCGGCATTGCTCTTAGTGCTCAGGGTTGTTTTGGCTATC
>NW_008360301.1:1146363-1146943 GCF_000622305.1 Nannospalax galili
CTTTAGGACTTTGATCATAAATGCATGCTGAATTTTGTCCAAGACCTTTTTTCCATCTATTGAGAAGACCATGCAATTTTTGTCTTTGAGTCCATTTATATGATTTATGGTATTTATTGACTTATACATACTGAACTATCCCTGAACCTCTGGAATAAAGCCCATTTGATCATGGTGGATGATCTTCTTGATGTGTGTCTGTATGCGGTTTGCAAGTATCTTGTTGAGAATTTTTGCATCTATGTTCATTAAGGATATGGGTCTATAGTTTTCTTTTTTGGGTGTATATTTACCTGGCTTTATTATTAGAGTGATACTGGCTTCATAGAAGGCATTTGGAAGTTCTCCCTCCATTTCTATCTTTTTGAATAAATTAAGTAGTATAGGATGTAGATCTTCTTTAAATGTCTGATAGAATTCTGCTGTATAACCTGGGCTTTTTTTAGTCAGGATGTTTTTTATTACTGTTTCAATTTCTTTTTGTGTTATAGGTCTGTTTAAGGTGTTAATCTTTTCTTGGTTTAGTTTTGGTGGTTCCCATGCCTTTAGATATCCATCCATTTCTTTTAGGTTTTCAAAT
>NW_008360301.1:1147071-1232552 GCF_000622305.1 Nannospalax galili
GGATAACTGGGCTAGTGATCTGTCAGTCTTGTTTATTTTTTCAAAGACCCAGCTCTTGGATTAACTGATTTTTTGTATTATTTTCTTTGTTTCAATTTCATCAGTTTCTGCCCTGATTTTTGTTATTTCTTCTTGTCTGCTGGGTTTGGGTTTCATTTGTTGTTGCTTTTCAAGTGTCTTGTGTTGCAATGTTAAGTCATTTATTTGTGTTCTTTCCGATTTTTTTGATGTACGCACTTAGAGCTATAAACTTCCCCCTAAGGACAGCTTTTAGTGTATCCCAGAGGTTTTGTTGTGTTGTATTGTCCTGTTCATTTATTTCAGGAATACTTTTATTTCTTTCTTAATTTCTGTTTTGACCCATTCATCATTTAGGAGTGTGTCATTTAATCTCCATATGTTTCTTAATCAATTCACTTAGTCTGAGTCTTTTGACTGGGGAGTTAAGCCTGTTAAT
Organism: Nannospalax galili; assembly: GCF_000622305.1. Classification (NCBI taxonomy): domain Eukaryota; kingdom Metazoa; phylum Chordata; class Mammalia; order Rodentia; family Spalacidae; genus Nannospalax; species Nannospalax galili. The sequence goes on from NW_008360301.1 coordinate 1,147,529, forward strand.
ATTTAAAGTTATTAATGAAAGATGAGTATTGAATCCTGTCAGTTTTTTTTTCTGTTCACATTCTTGATATAGCTGTACTTTTCCACAGCTATACATTCATTGAATTCCTTTCTATCACCCCTTGGGTATAGTCATTCCTTTCTTCAGCTCTTTGTATTGCTTTAAGAACTCTCTGAAGAGATGGGTTTTGTGGACAAGAATTCCTTCAGCCTATTTATGTCGTGGAAGATTTTCTCTCCCCTTTGTCTATAATAGACATTTTGGCTGGGTATAGAAATCTGGGTTGGCATCTGTGGTCATTTAAAACTGGGAATGCTTTGGTCCAGGCTCTTCTGGCTTTCATAGTTTTCACTGAAAAGTAAGCTGTAATCCTGGTGGGTTTTCCTTTATATGTGACTTGTTGTTTCTCTTTTGCAGCTTTTAGTATCATCTCTTACTATGATGTGCCATGGAGAGTTTCATTTCTGATTGTGTCTGTTTGGTATTATATATGCTTCTTGTATTTGTATGGGAACATCTTTCTTTAATTTTGGGAAATTTTCTTCCATGATTCTGTTGAAGATCTGGTCCATGCCATTATCTTGGGATTTTTCTCCTTCCTGTATGCCTATGATTCATAAGTTTGGTCTTTTTATGGTGTCACACAATTCCTGTATATTCCATTCTTGTGATTTTTTAAATTTTTTATAATCTTTGCTTGAGTGGTCTAGTTCGTCCACTTTATATTCCAGTGTTGATACTCTGTTTTCCATCTCATTCATCCTATTTGTGAAGCTTTCTCCTGTCGTTTTTAATCGGCTTACTGAGTGTTTCACTTTCTTCTTCATTTCACCCTGAGTATTCTTCAATATTTCTAACTCTTTTCTGAATTCATTCAGAAGTTTATCCCTGTCTTCCTTCAGTTCTTTGATTTCTTTTTTTGTGTGTTCTTTAAATTCACTGAATTCTTTTATCATTATAATTGTTCTTTTGAGTTCCATGTCCTGCATTATCTGTAGGGGTTCTCATCGTACTCATCTAGAGGACTATTGGTATTTAGTGGGAATATGTTATTTTGGGTTTTCATGTTATTATTTTTTCTCTGTGATTTTGACATGTGAATTTCTTTTGTACTTTCTGATTCTTATGTGAGACTTCAAGTTTAGGTCTGATTCTTTTTGTAAACTTTATGTGTCTTTATGGTTTAAGTTTTGGGCATGAAAAGCTGGTTCCTCTAAGCTTCCAGTTCTCTCTTTTGATTTTATATTGGAGTGGCCAGATTGCTTTTGTCTTTAAGAGTTCCCACAGCGGCCCAAGTCAGATGAGGATAAGATGCTCTCAGACTTTCTCATAAGGTCTGGATCCCTCCAGGAAAGATATTGGCCTCAATATCTTTGGGGGATATTTGAAGTATTTGGGAGTTGGACTGGCCCGGGAGCAGGGTACAGGAAAGATGCTGGTCTTGGGCAGCTGGTGGCCATGCCACCCAGAGATGCAAAGACAGATGGGGGTAGGAAAGGCCCCAAGGGCTCCTGGGGGTTGCACTGAGGAACTGGGTTGGTCTGTATGCAAAGGATTAGGAAGCAGAAATGTCAGCCCCAGCTTCCAGGAAAGAGGCTGACAGGTCGTGCAGGCCTAGGGAAGCAGAGGGAGGTAAGGGCAGGACCAGACCCCAAGGGCCCCCAGGAGAGAAGGTGGCAGTTGTGCATACCAGGGAAGCAGAGGGAGGTGAGGGTGGAGCCAGGCCCAAAGGGCTCCTGGGGACCCCAGAAGGAACTGGCTTGGTCTAGATGCAAAGGATCAAGAAGCAGTGGTGGTTCCCCCAGTGTCTGGAGTGCCAAGACAAGGAATGTGAAAGGTCACAGGCTAGGAGGAGAGATGGGTGGGGGAAGATGGGAGGGTGAATGAAGCTGGGGGAGTCAAGGCATGGAGGGTGCAATTGGCTTACCCTGGAGAGAGCAGAGAAGGGTATTATTAGAGGGAGAAATGGGAAAAATAGGAGCACTTTAAATGAGGAAACCATGGTAGAAGGGTTAGACATGAGAGAGATAATAATGCTTAGCTAGTTAAAAACAAAAACAGATAAAACCATATTAGTCCAACAACTTACTGACAAATTATATATACAACTAGATCAAGGAACAAAATATATGTGTAATAAAGGTTTATCTGAGAACGTTTGGATTTTGCCCAAGCTCTATCTACAAAACGCATGGTAATTAAAAGAACTAAACTGGTGGAACTAACCTTCTTGGATGTTTGACAGCCATGCTTTGAGGCCTATACTAATTCGGTCAGAGGGACCAAAAGGACAGTTTTTGCTCCTTGCCCTCCTAGGTTGGCTAAGTTCGAGAGGATATGGAGCATCTCTCAAAACGTCCTGTAACTGTGGTGACTCATCTGTCCTCTTGTTCAGGGAGGCCATGGAGACCCCTTAGATGGACTTGAACAAGTGTCCAGTCTACAAAGAGGGGAGTCAACACAGAGAAAACACTTCCTCCATGCTTCCAAGTGAAGACAGCCATGATTGAGCAGGACCTTTGACTTACCCTTACATAGATGGAACTGGTAAAAGAAAGGAGCTAGGGGTTCCTCCCAAGCCCATGTGACCCCCTGAGGAACAGATCCTCAAACCTTAAAAGTAAAGAAAATTGATTTATTTGAGCCAACTGTATGGTCTTTAAACACCCAAAAGGAAAGTATAACCAAAGAGTAAAGTCATCAGTATATTATTTAAGAGTTCAAGGGATTATACTTCCCAAACATTAGGCTTATTAAAAGTTATTTAGATAATTATTTCTCATGAAAATTTTGTTCCTAATCAGAAAGTGCTGCTCAGATGTAAGACTTCATATCTTGGTCTGCAATACTGTAGTGCCCACCTGTAGCTAAGGGAGAGAACCTGCTTTTGTTCTAAAATAATGGATAAATTTGTTTTCTCCCCCTATCTAGATGCCTTTAAGAGGGAATCAACACTGATTCTAACCACTCTACTGCTATCAAAATTCCTGAAAGCAAATCCTGATACATCACTCTTGAGTCAGGCCTTGGCAGACAAAAGAAAAATGAGGAGGAACTCAATAGATGGAAATTTTTGGAAGCCCTTGTCAAGAAATTCCAATGGACTCTCATATGAACATTCGAAAATTGCCCTATCCTGACTTTTTTCTAGCTCCTTGTCTAGAACTTTAATGCTAATTACTCTTGCCTTTACTTCTCCTTCACATATCATATTCACCAGTCAAAGACTTTCTTTTCCCCCTACAGATAAGAGTTATACAATTTGGGAGTCTTTTAGATAGACCTACTGAGGGGTGCCCCAATCACCTCCCCCTGTATCCCTGTTCAGCATGGATGAAGCCAGAGTGGTCTACATCCCAATTCCCTATCTGCAAGTTGGGTAACCTCTTCAGAGGATGGTGTGAAAAAATAGGAGGTAGGAATTGGCTAGGAAGTTAAGGTTAAAAAAAAAAACCCAAAGAAAAGTAGCCAGTTTCTTGGCTAAAAACCTCAATGTCCTTGGGCTTCTTAGCAACATACTGCATTCCAAAAGCCAACAATGTCAAAAGTATTTGGGAGTTTTTACCTAATCCTTAAAAGATTTAGGATTTAGGGTTACCTCTTCAGAGGGGGGAATGTTAGAGTAGCAAAAAGCCCCATAAAAATAAAAGAAGAAAGAAAGAGCCCATAAGTATAGCTAAAGACTACATAACAAGAAACAATGCCAGACAGGAGATACCTTCGTTCAGTTGTTGGCCAGGGTGGCCCAAGAGACTGCCAGACAGTAACCCAGCATAGAGCTGGGAAAATGAACAGGAGACCCCAATATTATCTTAGGGAATGTTGGAAACTGATTGCTGTTAGATGAGGAAGAGCTGATCTTCCTAAAATAAGGAACTCTAGATAGACTGACTAGACTGAGACAATGGACTTGCACTGGGGAATGGCTGCGGCACTGACAACACAGTGGACTGTAAAAAGGATGATAAAGTATATGGGCTCCAGTTGGGCAAGGGTGTCATTTGGGATGTGAGTATGAAGATAAATAAGATTGTTTGGGATGTTCTGTATGAAATACAGAAAAAAAACAATAATTTTTTAAAAAAATAAAAAGTAAAATTTAAAATGAATAATTAAAAAGATCTATAAAAGTCCATTAATATGAGTGTTTCAAGTGTTAATTATACCACCAGCACTTATTCTTATTAATATTTAAATATATGCTGTTTGGTAGGTCTTGGACAATGTGTAAAATTGTAATCTTTTGTAATATTTTAAAATTTCCTTTTCTATTGATTGAGAATTTTATACATTAAATAATGTGCTTTTTTCAAGCCCCCATCCCCTCCCCTCGCCCCACCATGCTTCCCTCCTAATTTCATATGTTGTCTTATTCTGTTCTTTAGACCCACAGAGTCCATTTAGTGTTGTCAGTACTCACATGGGTGTAGGGCCATCTATGGAGCATGTCTAGCTTCTGACAGGCAGTATCCCTGAAGAAAGCTGACTTTCCCTCTCCCAGCAGCCATCAATTGATAATAATTCTTCAGGTAGGGGCAGGACTTCCTGACCTCCTCTCCAATCTATGCTGGCATTTTGTTTGGCTTGACTGACCTTGCGCAGATCTTGTGCATGCAGTCCTAGCCACCAGTTGTCAGTTCATATGTGTAACTGCCCTGTTGTGTCCAAAAAATCATCTTCCTGTAGTCCTCTATTGCCTCTGATTCTTAAAACCTTTCCACCCCTTTTCCTGATGCCTGGGAGGGATTCTCCTGCTATGGAGGTCCCATTTAGGGCCAAGCACTCTGAAGTCTTTCATTCTCTACACATCAACTAGTTTTGGATCTCTGTGTTAATCATCAAGAAGAATCTTCTTTGACAAAGGTTGAGAGATGTACTTATCTAGGATAAAATGGTAAGTCATTAGGACTCTAGATGCTTTCTCATAGCTGCCTCCAAGCCTATCACTTCATCTCTGGGAAGAAGCTGACTTGATCATAGTGGAATTTTTTTATTTAAAATATTTTATTAGCATTGCTTCTTAGCAAACTTCTCATACAGTACTGGGACCTTCATTTCATGTACCTTGTTGGCTTCCTGTATTTCTTCCTCATCACGTTGGCCACAATTTATACTCATATATTTTTGTGATTATTTGATAAATGTCTGTTTTTCTGACAGGATGGAAAACATTCTGTAGAAAGCGCTGTGTTTATTTTGCTTGCAGGTGTCCCATTGCTTTACATTCTCGAGAATGTGACCACAGATGACATACGGGCTGAGTATTCCTAATCCAAGAATTTCAAGTTTTAAGTCCTGATATCGAGGCAGGCTAGAAAGACACATCAATTATGGGGACATGAGAAGGAAGAGGAGTCTGTTATCCAGAGTCTGATTAAAGTCTCTAACAGCTGAGAAGGAAAATCTCCAGCACAATTACTATTTCTTGTAAGGCTACCAACATAGAATTAACATTCCTTTCCCAAACATGTTTTATGGTAAAATAGCAATAACCCAGACTTAAGGCCTAAATGTACATGACCTTGGGTTAGACCCCCACCCATTCCTTTTCCCAAGCATTGTCAGGAATTTCAAACAAAACTATGTACAGTGAGATACCCTGCCTTCCTATATCCCTGTGTGATAGAATTTTTTTAATGTGATTAAGAATAAGTGTATTGAGTCAGTTACCAAAAACAGCCACCAGTGTAATCCATGGAGTGTGCACACGTAGCCAGTATTATCTTGGCTGTAGAGCAAAGAAGCTTGGATATATTTGTATCACATCCAACAGTGATTGCTTTGCAACTCTGCTGGGTGGGGACACACCATGCATCTTGTACCTTTCCATGAAATCTCTCTTTTTTTTCTCACTTGTATTTTAATTTTATTAAATTATATGCACATGTATTTACTCACAATTAACATTAAACTCTGGAAGGAAACATAATATTCAGTGTGGGTGACAGAGTGATGTTGGAAAGGGGGGGGGACCTCTTTAAATGTTCATGTTCTTTTTTTGTTTGTTTTTAAATAAATAATTTATTAAGAAATTTATACATGCATATAAGGTGTTTTGATCAAATCCATGACCACTCCCTCTGCTCCAACTCCTCCCATATCTCCCCATAACTTTTTTTTTCTGATAACTTCATGTACTCTTTCTTCTTCTTTGATTGATTTATTTATTTTTATGGGGCTTTTGGCTACTCTAACATTCCCCCCTCTGAAGAAGTAACCCTAAAATCTTTGAAGGATTAGATAAAAGCTCCCAGATACTTTCAACATTTTTGGCCTTTGCAATAGAGTACGTGCCTAAGAGGCCCAAGGACATTCTGACTTTTAGCCAAGAAACTGGATACTTTTCTTTGGGGTCTTTTACCCTAACTGCCTAGCTAATTCCTGCTTCCTATTCTTATCATACCATCCTCTGAAGGGGTCACCCAAATTGCCAATAGGGAATAAGGAAACAGACCGCTCTGGCGTCGTCCATGCTGAACAGGGATGCAGGGTGAGGCAATTGGAGTACCCCTTCAGTGGGTCTATCTAAAAAACTCCCAAGTTGTATAACTCTTCTCTCTAAGGGGAAAAGAAAGTCCTTGAATCCTGAATAGGAGATGTGAAGGAGAAGTAAAGGCAAGAGTAATTAGCATTACTAGTTCTAGACAGGGAACTAGAAAAAAGCCAGAACAGGGCAATTTTCAAATGTTCATATGAGAGTCCATTGGAGTTTCTGCACAAGGGCTTCCAAAGGTATCCCTCTATTGGGTTCTTCTTCATTTTTCTTTTGTCTTCCAAGGCTGGACTAGTTGGCTGGGAAGAGTGGTTGGATACTCAGGTATAGTAAACCCCCCAGGTCCAGTGACCCTGCTTGAAACTCCTTTAATGAATGAGCACAACCTTTGGCATGCCCAATTGTTACTATGTTTAGCGATCAGGCTCAGCCCAAGTCATGATGATGGTAGTTATTTCATGCAGAAGGGACTGCTGTATAATATCGTCTTATTAAAAGGAACTGGAATTTAAAAGGATTTGGTGCTAGGAGCCACATATGAGGGAGAATATACATTGTCTGTTTTTCTGAGTCCGTGTTACTTCACTTAGTATACAAGTTTCTAGATCCATCCATTTACCTGTAAATTTCGTTATTTCATCTTTCTTTTCTGCTGACTAGAACTCCATTGTGTAAATATACCACATTTTTGTTAGCCACTCATCAGGTGAGGGACACTTAGGTTGCTTCCATCTCTTAGCTATTGTGAAAAGAACAGCAACAAACATGGTTGTATAAGTGTCTCTAAAATAGGATGAGTCCTTTGGGTATATGCCATGAGTGGTATAACCGGGTCATATGGTAGGTTCATTTTTAGTTTTTAAAGAGTTCTCCACATTGTTTTCCATAGAGGCTGCATGAGTTTCAATCCCACCAGCAGTGAATGAGCGTTCCCCTTTCTCCACATCCTCGCCAGCATTTGGTATCATTTGTTCTCTTGATCCTAGCCAGTGTGATTGGGGTAAGGTGATACCTGAAGGTGGTTTTAATTTGCATTTTCCTAATTACTAACGACATTGAACACTTTTTGAGATGTTTCCTAGACATCTTTATTTCTTCCTTTGAGAACTCTGTTTAGATCTTTAGCCCATCTTTTAATTGGGTCATTTGGTTTCTTGATTCTTTGTTTTTTGAGTTCTTTATATATTCTGGATGTGATACCTCTGTCAGATGTCACTGGTGAAGATATTTTACATTCTGTGGGTTTTCACTTTGCTTTTTTGATTGTTTCTTTTGCTGTACAGAATCTTTTTAGTTTAATGAGGTCCCACTTACTGATTGCTGACCTTAATTCCTAAGCAACATCTGTCTGATTTAGAAAATCCTTTCCTACACCTATACCCTGTACGTTACTGCCAATATTTTCTTCTAATAGTTTCAGGGTTTCCAGTTTCACATTGAGGTCTTTGATCCATTTGGAGTTGACTTTTGTACAAGGTAAAAGATAAAGATCTAGTTTCATTCTTCTACAGGTGTAGATCCAGTTTTGCCAGCACCATTTGTTGAAGATGCTGTTTTTCCTCCATTGTGTGTTCTTGACACCTTTGTCCAATATCAGGTGGCTGAAATTGTGGGTACTCAGTTTGGATCTTCAACGATGTTCCATTGATGTATGTGTCTGTTTTTGTGCTAGTACCATGCTGTTTTTATGACTATGGCTCTGTATTATATTTTGAAATCTGCTATAGTAATCCCCCCAGTGTTACTCTTTTTGCTCAGGGTTGCTTTGGCTATCTGGGGTCTTTTGTACCTCCATATGAATTTAAGGATGCGTTTTTCTAATTCTGTGAAGTATGTCACAGGGATTTTGGTTGGGGATTGCACTGAATCTACATATTGCTTTTGGTAGGATGGTTATTTTAACAATATTAGTTCTTCTAATCCATGAACATGGGAGGTCCTTCCATCTCCTGGTACCTTCCTCAATCTCTTTCTTTAATGATTTAAAATTTTCATTGTAGAGATCTTTGGTCTCTTTGGTCAGATTTATTCCAAGATAGTTTAAGTTTTTTGCAGCAATTGTGAATAGGAGCATTTCCCTGTATTCTTTCTCCTATAGCTTGTTAATGATATATAGAAAGGCTACTGATTTTTGTAGACTGATTTTATAACCTGCCACTATACTGAAGGTGTTAATCAGTTCTGGGAGTTTTCTGGTGGAACTTTTGGGATCTCTTATGTATAGTATCATATCATCTGCAAAAGTGATAGTTTGACCTCTTCTTTTCCAATTAGTACTCCTTTAATTTCCTGCTCTTGTCTTATTGCTCTTGCAAGAGTTTCAAGTACTATGTTAAAGAGAAGTGGGGATAGTGGGCAGCCTTGTCTGGTTCCTGATTTTAGTGGGAATGCTTCCAGTTTTTCTCCATTTAGAATGATATTGGCTGTGTGTTTGTTGTGTATAGTTTTAATTATGTTGAGGTATATTCCCTCCCATCCAGTTCCCTCTAGGACTTTGAACATAAACGCATGCTGAATTTTGTCAAAAGCCTTTTCTGCATCTCTTGAGATGACGATGTGGTTTTTGTCTTTAAGTCCATTTATATGATTAATGATGTTTATTGACTTTTGTCTATTGAACCATCCCTGCATCTCTGGAATAAAGCCTACTTGATCATGGTAAATGATCTTTTTGATGTGTGTCTTATGTGGTTTGCAAGTATTTTTCATGTGGTTTGCAAGTATTTTGTTGAGAATTTTTGCATCTATGTTCATTAAGGATATGAGTCTATAGCTTTCTGACAAAATATTCTTTAAACTAAAACTAGTCAGCAGAGAATGCTGGCTTCATAGAAGGAATTTGGGAGTTCTCCTTGTTTCTAATGTTTTGAAAAATGTAAGTAGTATTGGTTGGAGGTCTCTTTAAATATCTGTTAGAATTTTTTGTAAGTCCACCTGGGGCTGGGCATCTTTTAGTTGGGAGGCTTTGCTTTACTGTTTCAATTTCCTTATATGTTATGGGTGTGTTTAAACTGTTGATCTCTTCTGGATTTAACTTTGAAGATTCCCAGGATTTCAGATATCCATCCATTTCTTTTAGACTCTCAGAGTTAGTAGCACATAGGTTTTTTTAAACATTCCCTTATAATGGTCTGGATCTTTTGGGTGTCTTTGTGATGTTTCCTTTCATATCTGATTTTGTTGATTTGGATTTCTTTTTTCTTTCTTTTGGTTAACTGGGCTAAGCATCTGTCTATCTTGTTTAGCTTTTCAAATAACCAGCTCTTAGATTCATTGATCCTTTGTTTTGTTTTGTTTTTATTTCATTAGTTTCTGCTCTGATTTATGTTATTTCTTCTCTTCTGCTTTGTTTGGGTTTCATTTGTTCTTGCCTTTCCAGTGTGTTGAGTTGCAATGTTAAGTCATTCATTTGGGTTCTTTCTAAGTTTTTAATGTAGGTACTTAGAGCTATAAATTTCCCTCTTAGTACTGCTTTTAATGTGTCCCAAAGGTTGTGTTGTGTTGTATTGTCCTTTTCATTGAATTCCAAGAATTCTATGGGGCGCGCGGGGATCTCGGGGCACCAGCTACTAGCGTAGCGCCGGTCCCCTGTGCGCACCCTGGAGCAGCGGTGGGTCTGGTCGTGCACCGTGTCGCTGTCCGCCGCTGGGGTGCTGAGGGTCTCGTGCACCGCATTGTTGGCTTCTCTCCACGTTGGCGAAGCTCTCTGCTTCTCCACTGCTTCTCCACTGTGGATCCCTCTGCTACTGGGGCTGGCCCGGTCGAGTGCCGCCCTAATTTCACCCGTGCACTTTCTCTCTAGATTCGGGACCTGTCAGCTGCTGGGTCACGAGGAGAGGTGCAGAGCGGCTAAAGCTAGGTGTCCGGGAGTCGGCTTACGAAGAGACAGCTCTCTCTGGGAAGGCTGGATCATAGGCAATGAGACACAGGACTCAGCTCAGTCCGTGTTACAGTTCTTTATTAAGTGACTCTGCTTGGCTCCAAGTCTCAGTGCTCCAGCTCCAGTTCTAGCTCCAGCTTCAGCTTCAGTTATTGAGGGGAAACAAGGAAACTTTATACCGTGGGGGTAGTGGTAAAAGGCTTTAGCTGATAGGTACTTTGTGGGATGTCCTTATTTACATATGGAAGTGGGCTCTTGCCAGGCTGCTAGACTGCCTGAAAAATCACACAGGAAAGCATGGCATTTCCAGAGCCGGAGGCCATGTTTCTGTGGTGGCTACTTCAAAAGATGAGTCAGGAAGATACTGGGAAGGCACCCTGCTGAAAAAGGAGTCTCTGCATTTGAAGCTGAGCCCATGGGCTATCCGGACATGAAGAGACTGTTACTTTACACAGCAAGGGTCCCCAACAGAATTCTTTTATTTCTTAATTTCTCCTTTCACCCACTCATTGTTTAGAAGTGTGTTGTTCAGTCACCAAGAGTTCGTGTAATGACTAGGTCTTCAACCAGTGTTGATTTTGAGCTTTATTGCTTTGCAGTCTGATAGAATGCATGGAATTATTTCAATATTTTTGTATTTGTTGAGGTTTGTTTGATGGCCCAGTATATGGTCAGTTTTTGAAAAAGTTCCATGAGGTGCTGAGTAGAAAGCGTATTCTTTTGTGATTCAGTGGAATAATCAAAAGATGTCTGTTATGTCCATTTGATGGATGGTATAATTTAACTCAGATGTCTCTCTGTTTATTCTTTGTCCAGTTGACCTGTCTAATGGAGTCAGTGGGGTACTGAAGTCACCTATTATTACTGAGTTAGGGTTAATCTGTGTCTTAAAGTCCTGTAGTGTTGTTTTTTGAATTTGGGTGCACCAGAATTTGCTGCATATATATTAAGGATTGTATTATCTTCTTGGTTAACTGTTCCTTTTATCAGAATGAACTGAGTCTCCTTATCTCTCCTGATTAGTTTTACTTTGGAGTCTATTTTGTCACATATTAGAATTGTAACCCCTGCTTGTTTCTTAGTGCCATTTGCTCGGAATATTCTTTTCCATCCTTTCACCTTAAGGTAGTGCCTGTCCTTGAAGGTGAGATGGGTTTCTTGTGGACAGCAAAGAGATGGATTTTGTTTCTTAATTCACTTGCTTAGCCTGTGTCTTTTGACTGGAAAGTTCAGTCCATTGATATTTAAGGTTATTATTGAAAGGTGTGTATTGGTTGCCATCATTTTGATTGCTGTTTATTTTCATTTGTTGCCTCTAGGGTATACTTGTTTCTCTCTCTGCTGTCTGTATTGCTTCAAGTATTCTTTGGAGGGCTGGTTTTGTGGACTTGTATTCTTTCAGGTTATTTGTGTCATGGAAGATTTTGCTTTCTCCCTCAACTATAATAGACGTTTTTGCTGGGTATAGTATTCTGGGCTGGCATCTATTGTCATGTAGAACTGGAAATACCTTGGTCCAGGCTCTTCTGGCTTTCATATTTTGTATTGATAAGTCAACTATAATTCTGATGGGCTTTCCTTTGTACGTGACTTGTTTTCCTTTTGCTGCTTTCAGTATTCTCTCCTTGTTCTGTACGTTTAGTGTTTTGACTCTGATATGTTGTGGGGAGTTTCTTTCTGATCCTGTCTATTTGGTGTTTTATGTGCTTCCTGTATTTGTATGGGGATGTGTTTCCTTAATTTCAGGAAATTCTCTTCTACAATCCTGTTTAAGACATGGCCAACACCATTAACCTGAAATTCTCCTTCCTCTATTTCTTTGATCCATAGATTTGGACTTTTCATGGTGTCCCACATCTCTTGCATATTTCATTCCTGTGTTTTTAAATTTTTTTCTATACTCTTCGCTTGAGTGGTCCAATTCTTCAACTTTATCCTCCAGTGTTGATATTTTGCTTTCCATTTCATTCATTCTAGTGGTGAGGCTTTCCTCTGTTGTTTCAAGTTGGCTTATTGAGTTTTGCACTTCCTTCTTTATTTCTGCCTGAGTTTTCTTCAATGTTTTTCTTTTGTGAATTCATTCAGAAGTTTATCCCTATTTTCTTTTAGCTCTCTGATTTGTTTATGTGTTCTTTACATTCATTGGATTCTTTGATCATGTTTATGATTGTTCTTTTAAATTCAGTGCCCTGGGTTATCTCTAGGGTGTTCTCCTTGTAGAACTCTTCTACAGAATTGGTGGGGTTTGGTAGGGTCATAATGTTTTGGCTTTCCATTTAATTATTCTTTTGTTACAGTTTTGGCATGTGAATTTCTTTTGTTGTTTATGATTCTGATATGAGAATTAAGTTGAAGTATGCTTCTGTTTGTATTTTCTGGGTGCCTAGATCCTTTATTGGTTATGTAAAGCTGGTTGGTACAGGGCTCAGCTTCGCTCAGGTTTATTTTGGAGAGAACTGATAGCTTCAGATCAGCTGCTCAGGGGTACGCACAGAAGCCCAATTCAGGTTCCAGTCAGGTACACTCAGGCTTCCTTCACCACATAGAGTCAGAATCCAGGATCTCTCAGGCAGTCTTGTGCATTGTCAACCCTATGCCAGAAGAAGGCCAGAGGCGGGGCCAGAACTCAGCACTCTCTGGTGATCTGCTGAGATCCCAGCCTCTACCCTGATGGATGTCTGAACCCACTCTCTCAGGCTGTCTGCCAGGATATCAGTCCTAGCCTACCAAAGGCAGATCTGCCCTGGGGCCTTGGGAGGGGCCTCACAAAATCCCAGGCAGGAGGATTGTATGGCACAGTTAGGGGAAGCTCACCACCATGTGGAGGCAGGATCCAGGGGCTGTCAGGCAGTCCCCTGGGTTATCAGGCCCTCTGGTAGTTGGTAGTCAGAGGGAGGCCAGAACTCAGCACTCTCTGGAGGTCTGGTGAGCTCTGAGCTGCTACCTTGATGGAGGTCCGAACCCACCCTCTCAGGCTGTCTGCTAGGATCTCCCCTACCTCCTATTCTTATCACACCATCCTCTGAAGCGGTTACCCAAATTGCCAATAGGGAATCCGGATGCAGACCCTTCTGACTTCTTCCATGCTAAACAAGGACACAGGGTGAGGCAATTGGAGTACCCTTAAGTGGGTCTATGTAAAAGACTCCCAAATTGCGTAACTCTTATTTGTAAGGGGAAAAGAAAGTCCTTGAGTCATGAATAGGAGATGTGAAAGAGAAGTAAAAGCAAGAGTAATTGGCATTACCAATTCTAGACAGGGAACTAGAAAAAAGTCAGAACAGGGCAATTTTCAAATGTTCATATAAGAGTCCATTGGAATTTCTTGACTAAGGCTTCCAAAAGCATCCCTCTATTGGGTTCCTCCTCCTTTTTCTTTTGTCTTCCAAGGCTGGACTCTAGAGTGATGGGTTCAGGATTTTCTTTTAGGCATTTTGATAGCTGTTGGAGTGGTTAGAATCAGTGTTATCTCCTTCTCAAAGGCTTTACCACATGGAGGCAGGATCAGGGGACTCTCAGGCAGATCCTTGCATTCTCAGGCCCTCTGCCTGAGGGAGGCCAAAGGGAGGCCAGAACTTGGCAACTCTCAGGTATCCCTTGGGAATTACCTCATGAAAAGCCAGTGATGTCACACCTCATTGAAATCCTGTGTGTGGTATTGATGAGCACAGTGAGCTCCTGTTCATCTTTAAGATGGCCACACTTGTGCTGGTGGGTGTGCTTTCCTTTTTCTGAGCACCTCTTCTTTTCCTATTCCATGTATTTAAGGGTGTATTAAATGGTAAAATCCCCAACTCTATTTCATCTCCTGGATACTCCTGAAATTATTTTTAGCAGGAGAGCCACAAATCCTGGTTTGGCCTGAAGTAAGTTCCATAAAGCTGCAGGGAAACTCCTTAGGTCACTGAGGGTGACAGTGGTGAGTTGCGCTTCTTTTACCTATATCCCAAAATACTGATGACATGAAGCCACAACTGTAAAGTTCCAGAGCTGGGTGCTATGGGCCATCCTGTAGTCACAACTGCCCAGGAGGCTGAGGTAAGAGGATCATTTGAGTCTAGGGTTTCAGGGTCAGCTCTGGCAACAGCATAGTGAGCGTCTGCCTCAGAAAAGAAGAGAAAGATTTCCTGGAGGTAGAGGTGTAGCCCAGTAGGACTGTCCCTGCTCAGCATGTACAAGGCCTTGAGTTTGATCCCCAGAGCCACAAAAAGAAAAGATATAAGAAAGGAGGGAAGGAAGGAAGAAAGAAAGGGAGGGAGAGAGGAAGAGAGAGAAAGAGGGAGCCAAAGGAAGGAAGAGAAATTCTATCCTTCACTTCATGTAATGGGTCACAAGTAAAACATAGGCACACTAAGAAAATTATATAAAGTTATATTCAGACTGTACATAAAGCATAAAAGTATATACAAAATATAAATAGAGTTTGTATTTATACTTGGATGCTCACCCCAAGAGACTTCATTATATATATGTATATCAAAATGTGAAATCAAATTCAGAATGTGAAATACTTCTGGTCACAAGTACGCCAGATAAGATATTGTCAACCTGCCACAGCTAAGTTAGATTGTGCTTTTCAGAATTTTATCCATTCAACACATTTGCTCGGTTTCTGCTATGTCCCAGGTACTGGTCCAATTACTCAGGAACAGCTTCAAATAAACTACACAAGAATCCTGGTCTTCCCGAAGCTTACACTGTAACTCCCTGGGCAAGGGGCAACTTCCACAAATAAGCCAGATAGAGGTTTGGTGGTTGTAAATACCAATGAGTAAAAGAAAGCGAAGGAGGAGAGAAGAGACTGAGCATTGCAGTTTCTGGATGGATGGGTGTTTGGGGAGGGCCTAGGGAAGGTGGTTTTAAGGAAAGACAGGAGAAAAGAAGGGAGCAAGTAATACTGATGAGAAGGAAAAGGACTGCACTTAGAGGGAAAAGAAATGGCAACATCCTAAAGTTAGGCATTGCCGAACACATATGAAGGAAAGGGAAAAGGCTTTTGTGGCTGGCTCAGCACAGGCAAGGGAAAAGAGAGCAGGAGATGGATGGGACGGCAACGGGTACAGGGGCTTGGTATGTCATTGGCTTTCCCTGTGAATGTTCTGAGTGTGATGAGCTTGGTAGAGTCTGGGACTTTGACTCACAAGTTAACAGGTCTGCCTTCTAAGCCATAGATGCATGGAGACATCTACTAGGTCAGAGACCATTATGAGGAAACAGCAGCCACAGCTTCATGTAGAACTGCTTCCAGTCCCCTCCTCCTCCCCCATTAAGTTCCAGGAGGTGACACAAGAAGGTCCATCATGGACATCAAGGATGTTTGAAGACACAGTGGATCATGTTGCAGAAGAATCAGAGCAAGGAATCCAGGGTTTTTGGAGCAAGCATCCAGGCTGGGCTGAGCATGTGTGGAAGAAAAGGATGAGGAACGTGTGTCTAGGAATGACAGTGAAAGGACAGTCCCCCATTCCCCTATGACATCGGGGGGCCAAGGCAGAAGCAGAAAGGAGAGTTAGGAGGCTGCTGCAATAATCTAAGCAGGACATGCTGATGGCTCTGCTCTGATGGGGAGAAGGGCCAAGCTGTGGCCCTACACTTGGGTGAGGCTGTCAGGATGGGTAGAGAGAGAAAGGAGTCAAGTCAAGGTATTCCGACCCAGCCAACAAAGTAACAGATTTCCCTGTAAGGAGGTGGGGACAGGCAGGAGGAGTAGCTGTCAGCTCATCTGAGGAATGGTAACTGTATTACAGAGTCCCAGTTCAGGAGCAAGGGCCAGGCTGCAGATGGAATTCTGAATCTATGTGATATCTTTGACAGGATCCTTAGAAACAGAGACTGAAGTTCTTATACAAAGGACTTATTCAGGGGTCCTTTCAGATGACACGATAAGAAATGAAGAAAGGACGAGAAGACAGGACAGAAGAGGTAGGCAGGGCAGTGGGCTCTGCTTGCATCTGGTCTCTGCTTGACATAGGGGTGGCACACTGTTGCCCCCTGCTTCTCCTCCTCATGTCAGTCTGGAAGTGACCAGGGAGGAAAAATGAGATGATTATGCCTGGAGTTCCGGAGGGCAAGGTGGAAATAGAAAGACAGGGCTCTAAAGATGGGAGAGCTCAGCCTCTTGCAGTAACCACTCCGTACCCATTTCCATGTTTCAGTTAGTTGCCTGAGGTCAGCCAGAGTCTGAAGTTTTAAAAAATCTATTATTTTTAACTCCATGGCATTCTCAGTAGCATCATGAAATCTCATGCTGCTCCATTTTGTCCCACCTGGGTGGACCCTTCGTCCAGTGCACCCACACTGTTTATACTGCCTATGATTAGTAAGCTTCAGCCATCTGGTCAACTTCTTTAGGGAATCAGTGCTGTGTCAGGTGACCCTTGCTTTGCTTAGCAGTAGCCCCAAAACCCAAGAGCAGAAATGCTGGGGATTCAGGTATGCCACAGAGAAGCTGTATGGGCTTTCTTTAGGTGAAGAGGTAAGTTTGTGACAGGCATGTATGTATGTATGTATATATGGGAAAAACATAGGCTATATAGTATTCTGTATTCTCTATGGTTTCAAGAACCTGCTGCTGGGTGTTTTTGGATGGAAATCTCTGGATAAAGGGGCACACCATGGAGTTTAGGAGGGTAAAGAGAAACTAGAAAAGGAAACATTTCTAAGTGGAGTATGAAATATTACTAGAAAAAGAAGCACTTTCTACCAACTATGATACAATATATTAGCAACAGCTGCGCGTGGCTGTGGTTTTATCTTCAACTTTCTCCTTGTTCCTCTCAAGTTTCTGTCCACTTGGAGGGACTGGGTTGCTTCTCCTGTCTCAGTGCATAGCTCAACACAGGCTCAGCAACTCTGTTTTATATGTCACACTTGCAAGCTGTGATCCAGTGTCATTAAGCTGAAATTGTCCTTTCTCAGGGTCCACAGAGCATTTAGATGCTGCTTTTCAAATTCACTGTAAACCCACATCTTTCCTTATGATGAGTATTTGGTGTTGACTACACACCTTGCTGTTCTGTTGTCATTCCATCTTATGCACACAAAATCATTTTTGTTTTAAAACCCTATCACAATGTAAGCTTTTTGATGACATTGTAAACATAACTATACCCAAGAAGTGTAGGATCAATATGCACATAATTTCTACTTGTGCTGTAACAATATGAGCAAGAAAGAAGTCAACTACCTCACATATGCCCTGAGGAGCCCATTAAAGGAGGCGGGCAATGCTGAGCTTGAAAGGAGGAGACTAGAATAAGTGCTCTCTCAGGATGTACACTAGGCTTGGTCCTTCTATTTTCTCATGCAATTCTCATCACAATACTGGGACACCATGCATGTATGTGGATTTAGAGGTTTCCTCCTCTCCCAAGCAAGTCGTCAGTGTTGCAGCAGACACTAGAGGGCTTGCCTCTAATTCAACTCAGTTCATACACTACCTGGAAATGGTAGCAGATCCCACAGGTTCAGGATCAGTCCCTTCCCCTAAGCCTCAGAGACCAGTCAAAATGTCTGGTTTCCAGAAGCTCTGGTAACTAGCTATAAATTAGAGCTACCAGCACCCCTCCTGCAGTTTGACACAGGAAACATTATACTTAAGGAAATCCAAAGGATACAGCTGGGAGAGATGTGATACAGGGCAAGGCAGTGGGAGTTGTGTGGGCCTTCTACCCTCTGGGCACAAGGTAATTTTCAGGAACCCATGCTCAGCTATCAGGAAGTGCTTTTAAACTCTGCCTTTTTTTAAAATGGAGAAACATCATTCAGGCATGATATATTATATCACTGGCAATTGGTGCTCCCCAGAGATTCAGGGTGGAGTTGAAAACTCCCAAATCTTAAATCCTGCCTTGGCCTTTCTAGTAACAAGCCACAATCTTGAATCCACCTAGGAGCTGCCAGCTCATTAGCAAACAAAGTCACTTACCACCATGGAGACAAAAAAGCTAAACAAGGGGAGGGGATTTAAAAAAGAAGAAGAGATGATCTTTTTTTTTAATTATCTCTTGGGGAAGGCTAGGGCTGCTCCTGGAAAGGCCTGTACAAGACACTAAATAATGTCTGATACTTGGGCGTTTGTGACAATCACTTTGTGCCTGCATATCCAGGGGTTGAGATCAAGCTATACCCTGCCCAGTTACTCCACACTGTACAAAACAATTGTTTCTGAGACTGTGCCTTGCTCTGAGAGACACCACTTTACAAGCAATATTTGACTCCATTTTGAGGATGAAGGACGACTCTACACATTGGTGGACACATGAACAACACCATCTGTCCAACATCATCCACAAGGCAGACTGATAACTTATTCCTAAAAATAGAAAGGATACAATCTTATTCCTTTATTAAAGGACCATAGGAGCACATAGGCATATTAAAACCAAAATAGGGAAACAAGGCCCGAGAACTTACCAGACACACCAGACTGAGGAAAGGGTGCAACTCCCTCACCTGGACACCATAAGGAGGAGCATACATAACACTGTGATGGTAACCTCTTATCTGACCACTTGGTGTGAGCATCAAGGACTGACAGGCAGAAAAATCCAGGGTGATCCAGGGACTTTGACTCAACTTGGACCCTGCTGTTGATGTGGCCTACTTGAATTGCTGTGTGTCCATCCACCCATTCACCCATTTGCCCATCTGGACCTGACATCCATTTGTCTGCCTATTTATTCATTAGACCTGGTCCTACCCTTTGCCTCCAAAGTCCCACACCTCACTTCTGTAGTACAACTCTACTCTGAGATTCAACTCAGTTCTACCCTAGCAGTCTGGCATCCTGAATCACCATCATCATCATCGTCATCATCATCATCTCCATCATCTCCATCATCATGATCATCTCCAGCAGACCTTCTTCAGCCTTCTTCGCTGTCTTACATTCAGAGACTCTTTTTGTATCCCTATCAACTTCTACCTCTCAGACTTCTTTGAAACTCCTTAGATTGTTGTGGCCACTTAAATCCTTTATAGCCATTTATAGCCTACATATATTGATGAACAGTGTGTGATTTGAGATGTAATAGTAATTAAGATTGGAATAAAAGAACCTTTGTTTGCCTCTGCTGACTATCAAGGAAAGCAGTACTACTTCCCAAACTGTTGCCAATTAAATCACCATACTTTGTGAATTTATTGTTATTCAATAAATTCTGACATCATGAAAAGACACAGACATGTTCCTTTTGTTTCTGACAGTGCACCACGACACCAGGCAAGGCCTGCTGGTTAGTGTGCCTGTAACTTCCTTTTCAGAGCCGCCACTAGATACTTTATGCTTCATTCTTATGTCTGAATTGCCAAGACTGTCAGATATATGAGAAAGGTCTGTTAAATAACAGACAAAAGCAGAGAGTCCACAAGAGATAGGAAATGATTTGTAAGCGAGAAAAATCACAAAGGCCATTCCATCGCTTTGGTAGGAATTGAATGCTAGGAGAAGAAGGCCGTCAGAATATGATAATCCAAGCAAGCAAACCCAGCAGAAGCTTGGGAGACAAATTTTTCACACGTCTCAATAGGTAGGGAGGTAAAAAAATCACAAAGACAAGTACAGCACGGAAAGCCAAAACGGACTACCTAATAGTTTCCAGAAAGAAGACTGCAGAAGGGAGAAAAGATTTTCCCCCTACAGAACTTTTTACATTGTAGATGATAACTCTATTTCTCCAATGAAAAGAACCTACCATGTGCCAAACAGAATGAAGGCCTAGATCTAGGTCCACCAGTGCAGCACTTCATCATAGTAGGGTAAAGGCTTGGAAGGAAAAACAAAGACAGTGAAAGAAAGCAAAATGCCAGGCACCACAGCATCCTTTTATCAGTGAGTTTGCATCAGTGTCAGTGCTGCTGGGCTTCTTTTCAAGATTTTGCACTCAACTCTTTGCTGGTTTTGAACTCCAGTGAGTGTGAATGCTTGCATACTCTAGGGTCATTAATAAACAAATCAGTGTAAGAGTTAATGAGAGCATGAGGATTGTAGACCTTCCTATTCAAAGTAAGAAATTGGTAGAGGCAAGATTCTTTCAGGTGTGCTGCTCATATCCAGGGAATGTCCTAGACAGGGCTCAGGCTGCTCCTGGAGACGGGGGCTGGGGGACTGGAGAGAGGGACTGAGCACAAAGGTGAGGAAAATCCAGGCCAGGGCTGGAGAGAGAAACAAAAGTGTAACCACGTGAAGTGCCTACTCTTGTGCCCAGTGTGGAGGTGCTGGACTCCAGGGAGAGGACCACTGGGGGGTCTCAGGGCTCCAACAGTCTCAGACAGAATGCCTTTTCTAGGATCCTGTGGATTAAATGAGATTTTAAGGTGTTTTAGGATGCTAGTTTTGTTCTAAATATCTACTCACAACACAAATGGAAGCATTTCATTAGAACAGCAAAGACAATTAATTGACACACAGTATACAATATAATATAACCATACTCATATGCAGCAAGCATAACTGACAGTGGGATTCCAGCATCAGTTCCCGTCTTTCCTACCAAAGTCATAGTGACACCCAACATAATGCTCTCTTCTGCTGTGGTACAAGTTTCTTTCAGTATTGTGCAGTATGGTTTCCTCTGGTATGGCCCAGGCTGGTAGGTACTTTATAGTAAGGCCCCTATTAATGTCTTGACATAATTATGTATACATTAAAATTCAGGTACAGTCACTTCTCCATATTTGTGGGATTTGTGGTACCTCCATTCATGGACTCTATTCAGAAAAATAAAATTCCTTCTGTACTAAATAAGGACAACCTTTTTCTTCCTCACCCTGCATCCCTGTTCAGCATGGAAGAAGTCAGAGCAGTCGGCATCCCCATTTCCTATTGGCAATTGGGGTAAACCCCTTCAGAGGATGGCATGATAAGAATAGGAGGTAGGAATTGGCTAAGCATTTAGGGTAAAAAGACCCCAAAGAAAAGTAGCCAGTTTCTTGGCTAAAAGTCAAAATGTCCTTGGGCCTGTTAGCAACATACTTTGTTCCGAAGGCCAAAAATGTCAAAAGTATTTGGGAGCTTGTATCTAATCCTTAAAAGATTTTAGGGTTACCTCTTCCGAGGGAGAAATGTTGGAGGGGAGGAAGTGGGCATGGATTTATGGATTTGATCAAAATACGTTATATACATGTATGAAATTCTCAATAAATTTTTTGTAAAAGTTAAAAAAAAGGGTTCCACTCTATAAATTTTTCCAAGGTGAATTCAGACAGCAGAGGCACGTGGGTATATCAAAATCAAATCAGAGAAACTAGGCCCAAGAACTTACGACACAACACACTCAAGAAAGGATATAAGTTCCTCACTTGGACCCCATGAAGAGGTAGACACACCCCACTGTGATGGCAATGCCTCCACCCACCTGTCATCTGACACCTGGTGTGTGTGTGTGTGTGTGTGTGTGTGTGTGTGTGTGTGTGTCAAGAACCAACAGACAGAGAACTTCTGGCTGACCCTGGGGTTTCAGTTTAACTCAGTACCTGCTGTCTCTGTGGCCATTTTCCCATCCTCCTTTTTGCCCATCTGGACGCGTTGCTCATCTGTCCACCCATTCTGACTCTAGGTTAGATCTTGCCCTTTCATCTCACAGCAGGATTCAACTGTGCATCTTCTCTTTCTTTTCAAAAAATATTTTTTTGTGTGTATGTATTGCCTGCACTCATGTCAATGTGCCAATGCCATGCAATGCCTGCGGAAGTCAGAAGAAGGCGTCAGATCCCCTGGAACTGGAGTTATGGATGGTTGTTAGCTGCCATGTGGGTGCTGGGAACCAACCCTGGGTCCTCTGCAAGAGCAGTCAGTGCTCTGAACTGCTGAGCCATCTCTCCAGTCCTGCATCTTCTCTTTCAATCATGACTCGACAGAGGACTGAGTCTACACTGGCAGCTTCTTCTCTGAAACTGGTTTGGGTTTCTCCTTTGTTCAATATGGATTCCATTTATATTTCTGTCAACTTACTTCTGAAATGTCTTAAAGGTCTCCTATAGACTCTTCAACCTTTTGTATCCACTCTATAACACACATAAACATGCATGCATACACACACATGCATGCATACATGCACACACAGGCATGCACATACACGTGAGTGATGAATGATATGAGAGTTAAGATCAGTAATTAAGATTGTAATAAAAGAAACCTGTGTTCCCCTTAGTCAGAGTTCAGAAAGTAGAATTATTAGGCAGATTATTACTATTACAACTGCTGTACATTGTGAATTTATTATGAGTCAATAGTTTTTGACATTGTGGAAGGACACAAGCGACTTTGTCTATGTCTCTTAACTACTTAGTAGTCTTCAGCAATGTGCTTATGATAGTATTTTTTTTATTGCTGCCTCAAAATGAAACAACTGACAGGAAACATCTTAAGAGAGGGAAGATCTATTTAGGCCCATGGATGCAGGTGATCACAGCCCACCTATTATCTTGGCAGATGGTTCCAATGTGGTGGGAGTATGCAATAGCTGTTTGCTCATAGCTAATGCCTTTACATTGAGAAAGGAGAGAGGGAGGGAGGGAGGGAGGGAGGGAGAGAATGAGTCAGAATCAGATCTGGGTTTTACACTTCAAGGCCTCCCTCCCCCTCCACTCCCCAGTGATCCACTTCACTAGTCCCACCCCTCAAATGTTCTACAATTTCCCCAAACAGCACCAACACCACCATCTGGGCTCAAGTGTGGCATTTCACATTGAACCTGTGAGTGAAAGATCCTGGAAAGAACTGCACCCTACACTGAACCTTCTGCAGTCAACCTTCACTGTCTGACTAATTAGAACTTGAATGAAGAGATTAGAATAAGTCCAGAGTCAAATTGTCTTGGGCATCTTTAGCCCCTTTAGTAGCCATTTATTACTGTGTGTGACCTAACGTCTTTGTGACTATGAGGTAAACCCTTTGGAATGTACAAACAAACCCCTAGCTTCCACTAAGCACAAGGCTAAAAAATGCTGTCAGATAGCATTTGAAGCCTATAGCTGATAATTCCCCACTTTTCTGCAACCCACATACCTGATGTTTCCACTAGTATATTTAAAAAGTATCCTAGCTGGGTGTGGTGGCACACGCTTTTAATCCCAGCACTTGGGAGGCAGAGGCAAGTGGATCTCTATGTGTTTAAGGCCAGCCTGGTCTACATAGTGAGTTTCAGGACAGCTGGGGCTACAGGGAGACCTTGTCTCAAAAAGACCAAAAAGAAAAAGTATCTTATGATTTTCTGTGTTCTATTATTATAAAACATAATGAAACTGGAAACATGAGATTTGGGATGACCTGAATCTGTGTTCCCAGGTCATAATCACTCACATTTGACTGCATAATAAACTACCTATTACTCCTTTTAAGGTGAGATTTATATCTTTGTATTGACAAACCATAGCATTCTTTTCCTTGTCTTTAGAATCTCATGGTCATTTTATAATGCAAAGTGCATTCAGTCCAATTTAAAAAGTCTCCAAAGTCTAATATCAATGTCCAAGGCCAAAGTCTTCTGAGACTCAAGACAGCATCTTCACTGTGAGCCCTGTGAAATCAAGAGCAAGTTACATACTTCCAACATACAGTGATATCATGTAAACATTCTCATGTCAAAATAGAGGAACTGAATCATGGCAAGACGGAACCAAAGCAAGATTAAAACCTAGAAAGGAAACACAAATCCTGGAGCGATAGATGTAGCCTGTGAGGCTCGTGATGCATCCTCTGTGCTCCAGTGTGCTCAGGCAGTCTAGTTCCTCTAGCTCTGTTGCCTGTGGCACATGTGGCTTCTCTCTTTAGTCAGGTTTACTCACTATCTGTAGCTTTCCTTGATGAACATCCTGTGTTTCCAGTACAACTTAAGCTTTACCTTCACAGCACCAAAATGTAATTCTTAATTACTTGTTATACCACAGATTAATGCATCTCTCAACTCTCATCATAGAAGCTTTCTTATGCAGCAGATGGTGATTAACACAGAAACTCACAACTGGCCAATGTGCAGAGAACAAGAGACTGGAGAGTGCTTATCCCTGAATAGGAAACCTGTATCAAACTTCTGCTTCATAAGGCTCAGGGATCGTTGTGGAAGACGAGGTGGAAAGATTGTAAGAAGGGGTGGATGACCATAAGTAAACAGAGTTTTCCAGATATCTGGTCAGTTAGTCATATGAGATCATAGCAATGGTGACAGCCTGCACAAGTCCTATGCAAGCTCAAACCAGACAAAATCCCAGTAAGAAGCTGCTGGGAGGGGCAGAGACAGTCTCTTTCAAGGATGGGACTCTTGGTAAGTTAACCAGGTTCCAGTGGGAGGACCCACAATGAAAGAAATTTGTGGGACAAAAATTAGTCTCTATAGGCCTTTATATATATATGTGTGTGTGTATTGTATATTATATATATAATAGAGTGCATTTCAAGAATGAACCACCATGACAGCATCATAGGGTTTAGCACTGATTCACATATTGTATTGTGTGTTCTGAGTCAAGATCACCAGGAGACGAGATAATATTTCACACTGATCCAATCTGGGTCCTCGGGTTGTCAGATTTCAGGTATCTCCAGTGCCATTAAAAGGTGGTGCCCGCCTTTAATCCCAGCACTCCGGAGGCAGAGGCAGGCGGATCCTCTGTGAGTTCGATGCCAGCCTGGTCTACAGAGTGAATTCCAAGGCAGCTGGAGCTACAGGGAGACCCTGTCTCAAAAAGACAAAAAAAAAGAAAAAAGAAAGGTGTTATTATATTGGGGTTTTCTGGTATACTCAAGCTAAATAGAAAAACAAAAAACAAAAAACATTATCTGCCCTTCTGCCAGACATCTTAATTCACCATTGCACAGTGAAGTGACCTGATAAGTAAGATATGTGTAATGAGAGAACTTGAATACAGCCTTAACATTTATTAACATGCATGTGCATTTCAACTATCACTGATCATGTCAAAGCAAACTGGCTGCACTGGTGGAATATTTTCATGGTACTGAGAACTGAACGGCATGGTTTCCACAATTCCACGGGTGAAGAACTTCAGAAACTATCTTTAAAAATAGGTTTGCAAGCTGGGCGTGGGGGCACACGCCTTTAATCCCAGCACTTGGGAGGCAGAGGCAGGCGGATCTCTGTGAGTTCAAGGCCAGCCTGGTCTACACAGTGAGTTCCAGGACAGCTGGGGCTACGGGGAGACCCTGTCTCAAAAAGCACCCCCCCCAAAAAAATAGGTTTGCAGGGGCTGGAGAGATGGCTCAGGAGTTAAGAGCATTGGCTGCTCTTGCAGAGGACCAGGATTGAATCCCAGAACTCATACAGCAGCTAAAAACCATTCATAACTCCAGTTCCAGGGGATCCAATACCCTTATCTGACCACCAAGATTGCATCAAGTGCACTTACACACATGCAGGCAATACACTCCTACACATAAAATAAAAATAATAAAATAATTTTAAAAATAGGTTTGCAAATGTGGGGTGATTTCCATTTGTTTGGACTGACAGCTGTATATTTTTACCCTAATTCACAGGGTTTCTACCTGACTCCTGAAGTGACTGTGTGAAATTAAGTAAAATACTACAGGGAAAAATGGAATTGTGGGCCTTTTGTTTTTGATTAAAATATATGCATGTATATATGCAAAGCTTTTCAACCATAAGACTATTATTTCACACAAAAAAATAGCAATAGTCTCTCACAATCATCACCTTGCATTCAGTCTGTTTTTATATTTTAGCAACTAGATATTTTATCTTTTGATAAAATAGGAGGCCAGTGAGGTCACATTCTGATGGCCTTACTTCCTTTCCTGATTCCTCCGTCAAATTTTCTGTTGAAGGAACTGGGTAGTGTGTAGGATTTTCTAGTTCGTACCTTGTTTTATTAGCATGGAATATTATTTTTTAAAATATTTTATTTATTATTTTTATCTTATGTGTATGAGTGTATTGCCTGAATGTATGTGAGTGCACCCGGGTCGTGAAATACCACGGAGGTCAGAAGAGGGTTTCAGATTCCCCTGGAACTGGAGTTAAGGATGGTTCATAGCCACCACGTGGGTGGTAGGAATAGAACCCAGGTCCTCTGCAAGAGCAGTCAGTGCTCTTAACTGCTGAGCCATCTCTCCAGTCCCTGCCATGGAATTTCAAACATTGCTTTGTTCCCCATAACCTCTATAAATTGATATATAGACCTAGATGTTTGATCAGGTGCAAACTTGACTTTTTTTTTTTTTTGTATTGGATTATTTTACAGTGATGTCTTATCAGGAAACACAATATGTCTAATTGCTTCTTTTATTATTATTTTTTGGACAATATCACGCAGTAATAATCTTTACTTAAAATCATCAGTGCATTAGTCTTGCAAAATATAATAGTCTAACACTTCACTCACTCAAAGCAAAGATAATTCAAGACAGAAATTTTCTGTCAATTATTTGCATTTTCTAATGTATAGATTTCATAGGGAATATTTAATAATTGCTTGATTCCCTCTACTTTTTAGTCACCATTTTTAAAACAATTAGTTGGCTTTCTTGTGTATATCCAAGGTTAATTAGCAAGTCAAGGCTTTTTCCGTTTCTTTTTAATTTCCCTACTAATTACCAGAGTAAATCATGTTTATTATGCATTATTCTATTGTTATCTTTGCGGATGTTTGGACTAACATTTTTTTGACCACTAGGAGCTTATTCAAGTTAGTTCCTAAATTCTTCAACAACACATTAGAAGGTTCACTTGCTTACTGGTATGACAAGATGTTCTAAGTTTCCATTGTACCATCACCTATTTCTCAAGGAACATGACTTGTGATATTGAAAAATACTATTTGAAAGCTGTAATTTGAGAAATCATCTCTATTGGGTCAGTCTTTGTTTCTGGGCCATTTCAGAGTGCAAAACTAGAAAATAAGTTAAAAAATGAAGTCTGGCATTAATGCTGAGATCCCCAGTTCACAATCTGGATTCAGAGTTTTCACTTAACCCTTCTTCATCTTCTCAACCATGCTTAAAGAACAAAACAAAAACAACCACAAAACAACAACAACTTCAGGTCATCCCAACCTAAATACTTTTTTTCCCTCATAAAACTTGTAACTACGGAGAAAAAAGGGTAAAAATTAAAACTGAATTTTCTCTCTTTAACCGTCAGGGCATAAATATTTAGAGCCTAAACAATGGTGTTTTTAAAAATATTTTATTTATTATTTTTATTTTATGTGTATGAGTGTATTCCCTGCATGTATGTGAATGCACCCATGTTGTGCAATACTTGTGGCGGTCAGAAGAGGACATTACATTCCCTGGAACTGGAGTTATGGATGGTTGTTAGCTGCCATGTGGTGCTAGGAACTGAACCTGGTCCTCTGCAGAGCAGCAAGTGCTCTTAACCACGAGCCATCTCTCCAGCCCCCAAGTCACGGTGTTTTACACAAACATCTGGAGACTAACTTCTTATCACTGGCGGCACCTTACACAAATGATCAATCTAAAAAACAACCTTATGCATAAAATTTACTCCTAACGTGACGATAAAAGGTATGCCTGTCCCCTCAGATATGGGCCTGAGCAGAAGTCCCACGATCAGACCAAATAACTTCCACTTAAGCTGTCGTAAAAGAAGTTCCACCATGTCTCGGCTCTGTGGTCCTTTTCTGGGAACACACCCTCTGCCTTCATGTAATGTATTTTAATACACTCTTTGTTCTGGTATTGGAAAATTCTTTCATCTTCATTTTTGCCCTTCCATGTGTCATTTCACAGAACATTTTTGTGGCCCATATGAAGGAAAATCTCCACTTTGCCTCTCTGGGCCACTTCTACTTAGGTCCATGTGGTAGCTGGCTGAGCAGTTTGGAGGCAACAGAAGACCTCTGGCCAGGATGCCATAGAGTAAGGGGATACTTTCTCTTCCTGGGAATCCTCCCCACACATTGTGAGGACTCCCTCTCCCATCTCTCACTCTCTTCTGTCCAGCTTTTGTGCCTGTCACTCTCTGGAGTAGGATGGAAGAGAACATTTGTGGCTGGCATAGATATCCACCGCCTCCGACCCCCTTCTGGCCAGACCTCCTGATGTGAGAGGCTTACAGGTGACCAAGTTCTGGCTTGAGATGAAGTCTCTCTTCCTCTCACATCTGATCCATGGCCAAGGTTCAGTTTGTAAGCCTCCCTTTGTGATCTGTCTGGCTTGACCAACTGAATACTTGGTCCCAGCACCATAAGATGTCACTTTCATGAGCTTTAGGCCCTGATTAGGGCATTTCCTAGGGTCCCTCATGGACAAACAGGAGGTCTGTCATCCTCTGGGGTTGCCTTTTGCATTGGAGCTATACCTTGGTAGATCCCATGACAGGCTGTACATCCTCAATTCTTTCTGCTGTGCTTTTCTGGATAGTTTTTTGTTATGAGACTGCTGTTTTCCTCTCCTCTGGCATGAACATACTCCTCTCTCTGCCTTCCCTTCCCGGCCACTGCCTAAAACCTTTAACCAATTTCTACTGCTGCACAGTATGTACTGTCATGTTAAACTTTCACTTTCTTTGATGCCTCTTTATGCAGCACTGGGACCTGGTTGAGGACTGTTGATTTCTCTTTTGTGTGATTTCTTCTTTTCATGCAGAGACCCTTAGGGCCAAGTCCTGCTGAGCCTAATCACAGGGACAAGCTCTCAGTTCCTAGGGAGGCAATAAGATGCTACCTACTCTCCCTGACTTGATTGCCCCCTTATGGAGACTGTCAAGGGTAGCCCTTCAAAACCAAGCCTTCTATTTCTGGTAGCATTTTCTTCATTCTGGTTAAAAAAGGATGACCACTCTGTGGGGAAAATTACAACACTAAAAAGCAATTAAATAAATGCAAAGTTCAGGGCTTGTACTCCAGGAACTTAAATCTCTGGAAGGGCTATTTCCTAGGGACACGGATTCTGGGACCCAGGGAATGATCTTAAGGTGTTGGAATCTACAAGATGACTGGTCTCAAGTTACTTCTAGCTAGCTCCCTGGCAAAAAGAACATGCTATAAAAAAGGCAAAACTTCCAGGTCCATCCTGGAAGTCCCTGAACCCTAGAGATTTTTTTTCAGTCCCCTTCCAGAAAAAACAAAAAACAAAAAACATTTGCTATCTTCCCCAGTTATTAAGGGAAACAGATTCATTTTGTATCCCAAACTACAATTAAAAAGTTAATATGTATTGTCTCTTTGTTCTGAACATTTAGTGTTTTTACTATGATGTGCCGTGGAGAATTTCTTTTCTGG
Source organism: Nannospalax galili (assembly GCF_000622305.1). Taxonomy (NCBI): domain Eukaryota; kingdom Metazoa; phylum Chordata; class Mammalia; order Rodentia; family Spalacidae; genus Nannospalax; species Nannospalax galili. The sequence goes on from NW_008360301.1 coordinate 1,177,126, forward strand.
TCCTGTCTATTTGGTGTTCTATATGTGTCTTCTATTTGTATGGGCATGTCTTTTTTTAATTTTGGGAAATTTTCTTCTACAATCCTGTTGAAGATCTGTTCCATACCATTATCTTGAGATTCTTCTCCTTCCTATGATTCTTAAGTTTGGTTTTTTTATGGTGTCACACAATTCTTGCATATTCCAGTCATATTTTTTAAATTTTTCATAATCTTTGCTGAGTGGTCTAATTTGTCCACTTCATCTTCCGGTATTGATATTGTTTTCCATTTCATTTATCCTATTGATGAGGCTTTCTCCTGTCATTTCTAAGTGACTTACTGAGTGTTTTACTTCCTTCTTCATTTCAGCCTGAGTATTCTTCAATATTTCTAGCTCTTTCTGAATTCAATCAGAAGTTTATCCCTATCTCTCTTCAGTTCTTTGATTTCTTTGCATGTTCTTTAAATTCACTGAATTCTTTTATCGTGTTTATAACTGTTCTTTTGAGTTCCATGCCCTGTGTTATCTCTAGGGAGTTCTCATTGTATTCTAGAGGACTATTGGTACTTGGGGGGATATATTATTTTGGTTTTTCATGTTATTTTTTCTTTGTGACTTTGACATGTGAATTTCCTCTGTAGTTTCTGATTCTTGTGTGAGACTCAAGCCTTCCTTTGTTGAGTTTAGATCTGCTTCTTTTTGTAAATTTTATGTGCCTTTGTGGTTTACTTGTTGGGCATGAAAAGCTGGTTGGTCTAGGCGTCAGTTTCTCTCTTTTGGTTTTATATTGGAGTGGCCTAATTGCTTTTGTCTTCAGGAGTTCCCACAGAGGCCCAAGTGAGATGAGGCTCAGATGATCTCCGGCTTTCTCCTAAGGTCTTGGTCCCTTCAGGAAAAATGCTGCCCTCAAGAATTTGGGGCTGGGTTGGCCTGGAAGAAGGGCCCAGGATAGCTGCTGGTCTCAGGAAGCTGGTAGCTGTGCCACCCAGGGAAGTAAAGGGAGGTGTGGGCGGGACCAGGCCCAGAGGGTTCCTGGGCTCCTGCAGGGAGGAACTGGTTTAGTCTGGATGCAAAAGATCAGGAAGCAATGGTGGTTCTGGGCCCAGAGGTTAGCCTCGGTGTCTGGGGTGCCAAGACAAGAAATAAGCCTGTGCCCAGGTGTATTAGTCAGGGTTCTCCAAAGAAACAGAACCAGTAGAATGAATATGTATAGAGATTTATCAGCTTAGCTCACAGGATAGAGTCTGAGTAGTCCAACAATGGCTGCACCACACTGGAGAGGCTGAGAATCTGTAGTCGCTCAGTCCACAAGGCTGGATGTCTCAGTAGTCCCAATCCTGTGCTGAAGGTCTGACAAATTCCAAAATATCAGCTAGTCTTCAGTCTACAGCAGCAAGACGAACTCACCAGCGAGAGAGAAGGCAAGCCACAAAAAGCCCCATGTTCTCCTCTGCCTTGGTCTTTTATACCGGCTGCCATCAGAAGGTAATGCCCACATTTAGGGTGTGTCTTCTGGCTTTAGATGATCCAATCAAGAAGATCTCTTTCATTTCAGTTAATCTCAGATCCAATCAAGTTGACACCCAGGATTAGCCATCACACCAGGCTAGGAGGAGAGACTCGGCAGGGGAGCCGGGAGGGTGAAAGAGGCTGAGGGAGTCAAGGCGTGGTGGGTGTGCTGGACTTACCCAGGCAAGGTGCTGGAACCAGGACACAGAGGCTATGCAGCCCAGGGAAGTAAAGGGAGGTGAGGGTGGGACCAGGCCTAGAGGGTTCCTTGGGGCCCACAGGGAACCCCATCTTATAAATCTTAGAGTTCCAATTACCAGTTTGGCATCTTTGTCTAACTTGCAGGTGAAGGTTAGTTTGGAAGTTGATGTATGCTGCAATCTCTCTTACTCTGGGTGTATTGACACAGGGCCTGCTCTGTCCATGAGTGTGACATGGAGCATCGTGCAAGGCCTGGTGCTTAGAAGGGCCTTGTGTTTAACTCATTGTCCTCCTGCTGCCGCCTCAACATTTTGTTTTGTTTTGTTTTGTTTTGTTTTGAGACAGAGTTTCCCTGCAGCCCCAGCTGACCTGGAACTCACTATGTAGACCAGGCTGACCTTAAACTCACAAGAGATCAACCTGCCTCTGCCTCCTGAGTATTGGGACTAAAAGTGGGTGCCACCACACCCAGCCATCTCCACATTCTTAACAATCTTTACATTGGGCCCCAAATTACATAATATTCCCAAATGACCTGGTTATCTGTCTAGGATTGACAAGAAGTAAACTAGGAAATAAGAGTGATAGAGCAAATCCCATTTGCAACAGACTTCCCCATGAACTATCACCTTCAATCTTCACAAGCAAATGTCAGGAGCAAGTCTGTTTAAGAGCATCAGGAATCCACCAGTGGGGCTGTAGTTGCCTTTAGGCAAATAGCTCTTGTAAAATGCTCCTTTAAAAAAATTTTATTATTGTTATTTTTTGTATGTGTGTATTGCCTGCATGTATGTAAGTGCACTCATGTTGTGCAAAGCCCGAGGAGTTCAGAAGAGGGTGCTGGATCCCCTGGGACTGGAGTTACAGACAGTTGTTAGCCACCATGTGAGTGCTGGGAATCAAACCTAGGTCCTCTGCAAGAGTAGCCAGTGCTCTTAACTGCTGAGCCAACTCTTCAGACCCATAAAAACCTCTTTAAATGTGAAAACCATGGACCAATGATAAAGCTTACTTGGTAGAATGCTTGCCTATCATGCATGAAGCCCTGACTTCCATCCCCATCTACACACAAACCAGGCTACATATAAACCAGGGACGGTCTGTAAAAAGTTCAAAGTCATCCTTGGCTACATAGCAAATTTGAGGCCAGCCTGAACTACATGAGAGTCTGCCATAGATAAAAAATATGAAAATCAACTTGATGTGGTGATGTATACCTGTAATCCTAACACTTCAGGAGCTGAGGAAGATGAATTTTTAATTCAAGGGCAGCCTGGGCTACACATAGAAAGACCCTGTTTCAAAATATAAAACAACAAAGTGAAAGAACAATGTCCAGTTTTTTGAAGGACAGATAAATCATCCAAATGTTTATTTTATGACTATGCATCTATCAGTGTTCAGTGCATATGTGTTTAGAATTGTAATTTCATTTTGATGAATTGTTCCCTTAATCTATATTAGTCATCGTTGTTTCTCTTCTGAATGACTTTGATTGGAGGTCTACTTTTTCAGACATTGAAGTAGCAGCCTTTGCTTACTTTCTGGCTCCATTTTCTTTTCACCCTAAACTTGCATTTGCCTTTGATACCAAGTTGTGTTTCTTAGACACAATAAATAGATGAATCCCATTTTTCTTAACTCAATATTGCTAGTCTGTTTCTTTCAACTGAATAACTTAGTTCATTAATATTCTCAATTATAATTAAAAGGTTTCTGTTAAATTCTGAGGTGTACATACTCACGTGAAAGTTTGGTGTTTCCCCTGTCTGTTCCTGAGCAGAGGACCAGGAAAAAAAAAGGCCACAAATGGTCCAAACACAGACAATAAAAATTGGCAGAGTGTGGGTACTTGGACAGGTTTCCTATATTGAGGTCCACCAATCCAGTGCTCAGGGACCATTGCTGAAGAGGGGGCAGAAAGATCGTAAGAGCCATGGAGGAGGTATACGAGTATATGGAAGTAATCTTACAGGCACCCAGGATCCTTCTCATACAAATAAATCTACAGCTATGGTGTCAGCATGCACAAGACCCAAACAAATTTGGGCAGATAAAGCCCAGCAGAGAACTGTGGAAATGAACAAGAAACCCAAATCTTAGTCAAAGCATTATTGGCAGCTGATTACAGTTGGTTGAGGAAAAGCTGATCTTCTTGAAGAGAAAGACCCTAGATAGGCTGACTAAACCCCGGTAGATGAACTTCCACTGAGGGACATCTTGGGATACTAACTTTGCATAATAGGGCTTAATACATATGACAGAATGTATGAACTTTGATGTGGGGGTTGGGGGGGCTATGGGAGGGTGTCAAAGGGGAAGGGGGAAGGGGTATAAAGATGATTTTATATATGAAATACATAAAAATTCAATAACAATTTAAAATTTTTTAAATATGTGAAAAAAAATCTGTTTTAGAGATTACAGAGTACTCCACTACCTTTTTTGGTTTTCCAACACAGTTATGGAGCTATTTCTGTGTTAGGTCCTGGGAAAACAGTAAACAAAATGATTTTTTGTTTTCATGGAGTTGATCTCTCTCTCTCTCTCTCTCTCTCTCTCTCTCTCTCTCTCTCTCGGGTTTCATGTAGCCACGTGCGCACATCTCCTGAGTGTTGTCAATTTAAGTTGTCTATTTAAGTTGCCATTATGAACACTGTTCAGAAACGTTTCCCTATACATTAGAATAGGCTGTAAAACTAGAATTACATATGCATCAATGCCATAGGCACTAATATTTAGCATGCTTTCACTATGAAACATTCAAAACCTCTTCATGACACGTGTCTAGGTGTCCACTCTCCCTCCTGACTTGTGTGTGCATACACACACGTGTGTTCTTGCTAAGTATGCCTGGGATAATGTCACACTCCATCCCATCTGTCTTTCTGGTGCAGACGCTTCTCTCACTGAAGTAGATTTAGATGCGGAGGGCAGTGGAACGGGGCTTGCCCCAGTTATAGCTGCAGTGTTGGGAAGGAAGGAAACTGCTGATCATAGGATCTCATCTGAGCTCTGATCATTTCTCTGGCTTTCCCTCACCCCTCTGGCCTTATGCAGGCTCTTATCAAGTTTGTCATGTGAGAAAGGAGTGTTAGTTCTCATGGGCTTATTAACTACTAATAATCTATGGCATGGGATTATCTGAGTGGAATCCTGACTTTGCTATATACTCATTCACCTTAAGACTTTGGGTGAATTATTTAACCTGGAGTTATTGTACAGAACTAAGTATCATTGCAAAAGGATCAAAAATAATAAAAAGAATCAATGACATGAAGCTTAATACGTGGCTGTGGCTGATGAGCACTAGGACTCAAAACACTGATAAGTCATGCCTCCAGGACTCTCCTTACTTTACGGACTCCAAGAACAATGTTCCTCATACCAGAACACAGTCAAGATCGTTTAGTAAATGTCTTGCATTTGGCTTTGCCCTTCTATCTTAATTTTGGCTGAAGTTCTTTGTCTCTGCTTCTGTGACTTGCTTCACTCTTGCTGTAATGGTGCAAAGAAGTTTGCTCCCTTGAAATCTCTGCAAAATGTGCTGTGAGTGGAAGGTTGAAGACAGTGGCTATGGGGAAACAGGGAACTGTAGAGATCATCCATGCTCACAAAAAGCTGAAATAGCTGACAGAAATATCATAGAAATAAATACCATGAGAACCCTGAAAGGCAGTTGAAGGCTGCTGGCAGCCGAGCGAGCACTTAGGCAGGAGCAGGGAAGGGAAGCACAGTGGGAGAGCACAGTGCCACTGTGACTTCTCAGACTCCTCTCTCCCCTTGGCAGCTGTCTGAGATGGCTGGGCACACCCCTAGTCCAGGCTGCGGCGGGGGGCGGGGTCCAGGGGAAAAGAGCGAAGCTTGATTCCAAGGAACAGCGTTCAGGTGTTGTGAACATCTGGGGCTCTTCAGGAACAGATGTGCATGTGTATCTCTGTTTCACCACTTGCAACTGTCTTGGGGGAGAGCTTTGGCCACAAAAAGATGCTCTTCATGAATGGTGTGGGACAAAATGAAATCCTGATGGTGCCTGGGGCCCAAAAAGAGTATTTGGGTGAACTGAAATCCCTGGGAGCAGAAGCTGGGGCTTAAGATGCTTTTGGAAATAAAGTCCTTGCAAAGTTCCTGCATGTGCCAGGAATTGGAAGGTTGAGTTCATGCTCAGCACGGAAATTAAGATATCACCTCGTATTAATCTTTAGGCTTAGGACAGGCAGGGCAGACCTGTCATTTGGCTCCCTAAGTGCTGAAGCCATCTGCAGATTGGGAGACCTCCCCTCCTTTCTGCTTCTTCTCTCTGCCTTCTCCTCCCCCCTTCACTTCCCTGTCCTGTTTTGTACATCTTTGCTAAACCACTAATCAACTTCTAACCTAAAGGAGAAAAGACTTCAGAAATAACAAGATAAAAGAATACCATCTTTAAAAATGTTTAGAGGCGTCATCAAACAAATATATCACCACAACCCATGAAAAGCAACCAACTGCAAACATTGGTACTGGGAGAACGTGCTATCCAGGGTAAGTATGTGATTGTGTTAGTCAGCTTAAACCAGATGGTTTAAACAACAGACATTTCTGTTTTCATATTTGGGGTGCTGGAAATCCAGATCAGGGTGCTGTCCAGTGTAGTTTCTAGTGGGGGCCTCTTCCTAGCTGGAAACGGCTGTGTTCTTGCTATTTCCTGTGTGTCAGAGAGAAAGACAGTGGATGAGCTGTCCAGTATCTTTTCTCTAAAAAGAACATCCAATTCTGTTGGATCAGGGGTGGCCCTTATGACCTCATTTAATCTTCATTAGGACATTTTGCTAGATAGCTTTAGTGGTTCAATGACCTATCTCTAACCATAAATGGTTAGGGCTTCAACATACAATAATTTTGGGGTAGGGAGACAGGATTCATTCCATAGCAAGTATAATATTCAAAATATTTTAATTTCAATGAAAAATTTACAATGCGTTATTGAAGAAATAATATAATGTAGCACATTCATAGTAGAAAGGAATGGATAGAAATCATCACTATAAAAGCACAAAAATTAAGCTTACTAGCAAAAGTCAAGGGTCTTAAGAAGTACAAGCCCCAATTCCTGGTTATCAATGGCAGCATCACCAAAATTCAGTAATTCAGATGGAACTAAATGGCATTGTGGTATGAAGTAAGCCAGACACAGAAAGGCATCTACCTCAAGCTCTCATATGTGGAATCTAACAAGTCTATCTAAATGTAGAATAGTGATTAGGCTGGGAAGGGTGTTGTGCAGCAATTCCCTCCAAGGCAAAACCTTCCATCTCAGAGGGAAGCTTGTTAAACAATGGGTTGCTCTAAACTGAGGTGAAAAGTTTCCATCCTGAGAGAAGCTCCTTAAGATCAGGAAGCAAACAACTCAATAGGTTAGGAAATCCCTGAAACTGACTAGGTTCGGTAGGGCCCTCCTCACCAAGCATAAATAAGCCTTAAGAACTGCTAAGAGACCTCTCAGACTAGGGGAGCCACCTAGAAGATGCTCTAATAAGCTGAGCTGTTTAGAACAGATTCTGACCAGCTAAAGCAGAGACCCATTGAGCTACTGGAAGAAGCAGAGACCAGCCAAGCTGCCTGTAAGAGGCCCAGACCAGCTGAGCCACCCACAAGAGACACTCACAAGAGACACTCTCCAGCCTGCCTGCAGGTTGTGTAGTACACTCCAAGTTTCCAGCTTTCATGGGTGTCACCCATGCTGGGGCAGGCTTCTGGTGATACAGCTATCTTTCCGGCTCCTTTAGTTCCCCTTCTGATTTTACCAAAGTTTGTCTATACTAAATATTACTTACACAGTGGCTAATTCTAGGTTTGGATAGAGAAATATGTTGGATAAACTTGAAGAATTTGTAGTGTTGGAAACAAAGAATGCATAAGGGAGGAAAGGGTGTGTGTGTGTGTGTGTAGGAAATGGATGTATGTCAAATAGACTCAGAAGCCAACTGTAAGAACTCTCAATGGTCTATGCTGGAACAATTCAACAAGAAAGTAAAATATTGCTGGATTGTAACTTAAAGTATCAATATTCACAAGTCTGTACTAATATAAATCAGGAATTGAATAAATAAGGAAGAGGAGACAAGAGACAAACCTCTCATGCAGTAAAATGCAATGCTTTATTTATGTGTTCCTTGAGAGTGCAGCATAGCTCTCCACTCGGAAAGTCTGGGCTGCTGTACATGTGACCTCCATGTGATTAGTCAGATGATCAAGGTCAACATCAACAGTGTTGTTGTGTTCCTGGAACCTCACCTTGATATCATGTGATGAAAAGAATTGTTGACCTCTGTGCTGTCCCTCCCCCAAAATCTATAATCCCAGTTTAGCCACGAACAAAATATCAGACAAATCCCATCTTATAAAATATCTGGCCAGTACTTAAAACTCCCAGGGTTTTTAGAACCAGGGAAGTCTGAGATACTGTCATAGGCAGGAGCCTAAACAGACATGATGGTTACATGTACTGTGTTCTCGTGGATGAGATGGAGAAAGGATATTTGATTTAAAAAACTAAGGAAATTTGAACAAATTGTGGGCTTTAGTAAATAATAGTGTGTTTGTTGATGAACTGTAACAATTAGAGTAGTGAAGATGCTAATGATGGGGAAATGGGTGTGTAGTGTGCACAACATTCATTGATTTTATGGAAATCCGTAGTCTAAAAAAATAAAGTTCATTCAAAAAGCACCTAGTCCCCAACGTCATCTCAGTGCAAAGAGCAAAGACTGGGTTTGTTGTGGTAGTACATCCTATGGTAGGATGCACAGAAGATGAAGAGGCAGGAGGATCATGAGTTCAAGGTCAGCCTGGGTTAGACCTTTAAGAGTAAGGTCATTGCTGTGGCAATATATGCTCAAGGGGTGTGTTCAGTATTGGCCCAAATGTTATGGGGGTAACCAGTCACATTCTGATTGAATTTAAGGCCTGCTCTACAGGAGAAAACACATACTTGGTACTGTAAATATGGCCAAGAACCCATGGTTGGGGCGCTCACAGGTCCTAGGGGGTGAACCTGCTGCTATTACTCTGCTAAATGGATATAGTATCGAACTGCCCTCTAAGCTCATATCTCTGTATCTGTAGATTAGTACAGGTCTCAGACCTCATCAGAGAAGTTTCTTTGTACAGTAGATGGTGGTCAATGCAGAAACTTTCAACTGATCAAAGTGCAGAAAATAAATGTCAGTGAAGTGCTTAGCTACAAGTGGGACATCTATATCACCTCTCCTCCCAAGGCTCCAGGCCTGTCTTGGAAGATGAGACAGAAGGATTTTAAGAGCCAGAGGTCAGGGTGAACCTGAGTGAAACAGAGACTTCTGGATATGACAGAACTACTGCACTTACAAACTCAACTCACAACTGCAGTGGTTGCCTGCATAAGGCCTATATAAGACCAAGCCAATCAATATTCTACTATGGGGGTAGGGGCTTATGAGGGGAGAGAGGATGTGGGCTCTGGTAGGCCAACCATGCTGCAGTAGATGGCCCCATACCTAGGAGTACATGAGCAGCACAAATTTTGCTCAGTGGGTTTAGAAAAAGAGAGGTGACCAAAGTTGGGTGGAGGTAGGGAAGTGGGGGGTTGATTTGGGAGAAATTAAGGAGAGTAGTGGGGGTGATTATGATCAAAATGCATTGTATGAAATTCTCAAAGTGTCAGTAGAAATATATTTTTAAAAGGAGAAAAAAGAATAAGGTCATGAGGAAAGGAGACTTGAGTGGTTCTCCCATTTCTTTTTCATCCCATTTTTGTGTCCTTCATAGAACCTCCAGCAGCACCACATTTGGCCAGAGGGAGCATCCAGAGGTTGACCACCTCTGTGTCCAGTCACAGTCATGGAAGGAAGGCCCTGGAAAGAATTTAGCATTTTCAGTGGAAAACAAGTGGTGGTTACAGACTCTGGTGACTAGGTGCTTTGGATCTGGATTTGCTGCACTTTCCCTTGTAGTAAAGCATGACTACATAAGAAGTAAGGATGCTTGAATTCGTCCATTAACAGATACAAAGAATGTTTAAGAGGTGTGAGCTCTGAAAAACTGGTCAAACTCTTGAAGTCATATATAGATATATGACTTATTTTTTTTTAATTGGCTCTCTCTCTTCTCATATTGCAGGCACCCCTGCGTCCCTGGGTCACTGATCCTTTGATCTCTTAAAAGACATACAGAAAAGGAACTAACAGGAAGTCCTCTTTGCTTTATTGTATGTAATAAAATATTATGCATGATAAAATAACAGACACCTGCTTCTCAGAATCCCAAAGGATTCTGGGGTTTAGTCCTAGTGAAATTGGTTTTTATGGTGCCAGTTTGTCACTAATGTGCCCAACTTACCCCTATTTGCATGGACTAACTCAATGTTAGCATTTCTCAAAAAAAAGTTAAGTTTCTCCATAGAATAAAGAATGAAGACATAACTTTTGTCAATGTAGGGGTAAATTTTAGCAGGCAATGTAAGGATATTAGGATATGTGAACACATAAGGTATTAAATTAGTCTTAGATGCTGACCCAGAAAGAAAACAAATCAATAGGAAGATTTAAGTGAAAAGAGAGAGAGAGAGAGAGCAAGAGAGAGAGAGAGAGAGAGAGAGAGAGAGGAGTAAGCAGGGTTGAGGGAACAGTGAAGGGAGGGAGAGACACTTTCCAGCTCCTGGCCTTCAGGAGGTTGTCAATGGGTTTATGAGGGGGTCACTTGTGGGATAATGTAAGAAGGAGGTGGCAGAAAGCAGGAAGATGGCAAAGAGGCACACCTGACCCCCCTCTTGTGGAGTCCAATGGAAACCTTGCATCAGGCACCCCTAGTGACCAGTGCTCTGGTGCCCAGCCCCCTAGGCCCTAGTGGAGAAGAGAGGATTGAGGAGGAATTCAGGGTGGAGAGGGAGGAGAACTACAACCACTAGAAATATCAGTATCACCTTGAACTCAAGCAGCATGTGTCTACCAGCTCTGCCTTTACTATTCATGTACTGATTTATTCAGTCACTGGTTTATATTAATGTGGACCCTTGAGGAAGAGGAGGACGCCTTCTACTAGCCTCTTCTTCAATGTTCAGTCTTTATATTCTTCTCCATGAAAAGAACAAGAATCTTTGTAGGATAGCAAAGTTGGAAGGGACGTGGAAATTTCAGAGGCCACAAAGCAAGGGGCTGTTGCAAAAAGAAGGGGACAGAGAAATGGAGAGGGAGAGTCAGGAGGAGAATCAGCAAAAGCAAAGTATGTATGAAAATGTAGCAATGAAACCTGTTACTTTGCATGAGTTTAAAAAATTAAGACAGAAAAAGACACTCTTCAGTGCATCGAGGGCCCAGTCAAATAATGCCTAAAGATCTCTTCAAGTCAGTGTCTTTAAGAGTCTGCATACTCTTTTCTCAAGTAAGGTCATAGTCACTGGTCTCAGGAGTTAGGGTGTAGAGGTAACTTTTATAATTCCACTCACTACCCAACCTACTGTAGGCAGGGGTTAGGGCTAATGGCTAATGCTGGTTAAAAAAAATAGCACAAATATAAGCAGAAGGCCTAGAATTTAAAAATCCTGTTGAATAGCGACTCCTTATTTCCTGTTACTCAACAGAGACTATGCACATTTGTACAAGAAAAAGTCCCCAAGATCTGCCCTAGCATTGAACTTGCAGTTGATAATACTGAATTGCACACTTGAAATTTCTAAGGTGTACCTCATGCTAAATGTTCTTAGCACCATAAAAACAATCTTATCAAAATTCAGTTGTAAAAAGGAAGTGCAGGTTGATGATTTGTAGATCCAGTTTGAATATCCTTGGGAGAAGAAATCATGTCAAATAACCACATAGTTCAGTTTCCCGAACAGCAGCTGGCCCGAGAAAGAGTTCTTTTTCTCTGGGGTCTTGTAAAATTACAGCTGTACTAGGGAGAAATAAAAATATGACTACCTAGCCCCTGGATAGGTATCAACATAAGCATAAGAAGAGCCCTAGGATGTAAAATCAGTGTAAAAGTAAAAAAGAAATGAAATAAATCCATGGTGTTGATAGTATGGAATAACTGAATAGAAACAAAGATATTTTAAAGACAGTCTATTTATGGGTTTAAAAAAATTGTTTGGGTATGAGAACTATCGAAATGAATTTGCCTTGCTAAATTTGTTGTGATCATTTTTATTCTTTGACAAATTATCAAACTGTTAATTACTGTTTAAATTCTCAAGAAATACTGGATTGCTAAATTTTGCCATATTAAATATACTAACTTACTAGTTGAACATTAATTAAACTGCAAATAGTAATGGGTATTGCATTTCACATGCTCAGGCCTTTAAACATTAAAGAGCACATTAGGGAACATGCTATGTGTTGTGTTTCTTAAGGGAACCCGTGCTATGTTCTCACTTCTCTTGCTCTACAAGCCCCTCACTCTGTGACAAAAGCTACTTCCTCCTCACCTCTCTCTGCAGAATTCAAGAGCTTCTGTCCTTCAGGTTGGGTCGTTCATCTTTGACATGAGGTTTCCAAAGTACTCCACACTTGGTTTACAGGTAGCTAAGATCTAGTATCAATTGTTCTTAACTGAAACATCAGTTGTATTATTCTAACAAAGAACTGATCTTTATGAAATAGATATTTCACTGAAATGCTTCATTCTTTAGTCTTGTTTCTGCAACAAAATGGTGATCGCCATCAAGATCAGCAGGAGGAGGAGGAGCACAATAGAAGGGCAAATATGATTGAAATACATTATGCAGATATATGAAGATGTCACAATAAAACCCACTATTATGTATAATTAATATATATAAATAAAAGCACTACAAATCAATAGCTAGCACAGCAGTAGCAACACACTGCATGACATAAATGAAAGCTAGAGAAAAAAATGTCATGATATAACATGTATTTCTTAAAGTTTTTCACTGGGTGTAACCTGCATAGTTTCACATTCTGATGTTTGGTTTCCAGGGTCCCCAAGTGTAGCTTGGCATGAGTTAGTTTCAATTAGCATAAGCCTCGCACTGATGTCTCATTCTGAAGCCTAAGGCATTCCACCCTGGTTGTGAGTAGACTGACATCCTCACAGTGAGTTGCATTAGTCCCCAGCATACCCAGGGCGTAAGCAAAGTCTCTATGAGTGTCTGTGTCCTCAAAAGGTGGAATACACATTAGAAATTGTGTTGGCTTTCCAACTTCAATGTTGACTTTTAAGTTTTGTTTTCAGCACTGCAATGTGGGGCTCCATTTTTGGTGTATAATTGTAATTTTCTATTCATTTTAATCACTATATCTTCATTCTCTATTACATAAAGCTACAGAAGAAATCAAACATAATGAAAACTCTGAATAACTCAATGAGGAGATCATGAGTCTGACGCTTTGTGTTATTGGCCAATTTGTTTATTTACACCCATATCACCAGTGGGGCACGGTCAAGCAGGGTTAAGGGTTGAAATAGGAAATGTGATTTTCCTGTGATAAGGTTCAGCTTGATGTATGTGGTTCTTTATTGTACTACAAAATGCTACTGTTTAATTTCTACCTAGTATTGTCTCTTATCTAACATAAAAATTTAAATGTTGCCGGGCATGGTGGTGCACACTTTTAATCCCAACACTCAGGAGGCAGAGGCAGGCAGATATCTGTAAGTTCAAGGCCAGCCTGGTCTACATAGTGAGTTCCAGGACAGCTGGGGCTACTGGGAGACCCTGTCTCAAAAAGATCAAAAAAAAAAAAATTAAATGTCAGTGTACAAACATCCCAGTTAAATGCCATTCCAGTTAAATGTCATTCATGTTAACTTTGTCTCAAAATTAAGCATACAATGGAAATAATAGAGACAGATAATTAGTCTTAATACATGAATTAGCCACAGTGCATCTCAAAGCAGTCCAGAAGATTCAAGTTCAGTTCACTGTGGAAAACACCTGCAGTTCCAAATATGTTTGGTACTTACTATAGGGATCCAGTTTGATGTGACTACAGAGATCTTGGTGGCAATCAACATTTTACCCACTAGTGAACCCGGAATCCATCTCAAGCATCTCATGACAAACAAGGCCATGGCAATAGCCAGATTAGCATGGTGTTTGACTATACCTAGACTGTTACAAAGAATTTAAATCTCTTCTATCAGAAGAATGATCACAAGATTGTAACCTTTGTAATGGTATTTTATAACCCACCCTCAACCTTGTAAAACTTTTGTTAACAAAAAGGCCCTGCTGCATTCCTGGAACTTGAACTTGTCAACCCAGGGCTGCCCACTACTTCCCCCTTTCCTTCATTTTCTTTGAGCTTTTTCTTTTAAAACTAGCCAACTGGGAAAGACTGTGAGGCTGGACCCCAGCCAGTGGAGAAAAGACACAGTATTCTTGTGTTAGGATAAAAACTAATCAGACTTCCAGCCTAGTGTGCTTGCTCTGAGTGATATACAACACACCCTTTTGCAAAAGCTAAAGCTGCCTTGCTGGGTTATTCTTACTTTGTCTGTTTGCTCCTTGTATGGTATTTGTAGAGTCATTGAGCCTCAGATTTTATTCCAACTTATTTAAACTCAAACCAAATGTATCCCATAAGATGAAGCTACATTTAAACTAAAAATTGTAGATAATCTTCAGTGTATTCAGAATACTTTCTTTTAGAAACATTTTCATTGTAAAATAAGATTTAAGGTGGTTTCCTTTTAGAAAAAGAACTAAAATTTTGTTTTGTATGTGTAAGGGTTTGAAATGAATAGTTCTTGTTCCTACATTCCTGAGACAAGATCTAGGCAGAGCCTTCTCTTGGGTGACTAGGAGAAATTGACATGTATTTCATTTGAAAACAAAAAAATTTGCAGGAATACCAAGTGCACAGAGCTGCTATGGACTCAGACTGTGTTTCTAGTTATAATTAAAACACAAAATGCTGATTACTTTTTTGTGCACAAATTTTGTATTGAATTTTTATGTATTTCATATAGAACATCTTAATCGTTTTTATACCTCCTTCCCCATTGGTACCCTCCCATCACCCCTCCTCACCCACTGAAATTCATATATTCTTCTATTTGTCAAGTTGGTGTTCCCAGAAGTCCCACAGTGCAAGTTCATCCACTGAGGTCTAGTCAGCCTAACTACAGTCCCTACATATAAGAAGGAATGCTGATTATTTTAAGATTTTGCATGAGAGAGAGAGAGAGAGGAGAGAGAAAGAGAGGGATAGGAAGGCTAGGGGTGGACCATGGTGTACACCTAGAGGTCAGAGAACAACTTTTGTGAGTCACTTTTCTCCTTCCACCTCACTGATGCAGCCTCTTTTGTTTCAACCACTCTGCAACCTCCAGGCTACCTGGCCCACTAGCTTTAGGGAGACAGTCCTGTCTCTACTTCTTATCTCCCATAAAAGTGCTTGGATTACAGATGAGAGTCAGGAGCATCAGACTTTACAGGCTCTGGGGTATTGAATTCATGTAGTCAGGCTTGTGTGGCAAGTGTTTTATCTACTGAGCCATCTCATTGGTCGGGTACAAAATTTTTAATTGTGTATATATGTATATATGTGTGTATGTGTGTGTATAAACGTGAAATGGAAAAAAGATGGACAGGGACACCAGGGAGGAAGAAAACCAACAGAAAGGGAAGAAGAACAAAATTGTATACAAAGAACAAGAAGAACAAAGAACAATTGTATACAATTTAAAAACTTAGACATGTTACCACGTTTTATATTTTAACTTTAGGTCTATGAGACATTGCAGATAGTTTTTACAAAGAATATAAGGCTTGTGTTAGATTCATTTTTCTAAGATTAAAAAAAAATTATGTGTATGTACCTGTGAGTGGGTATGTGCACATGAGTGGGGGAATCTGTGGAGGCCAGAAGACAGTGTTAGATCCCCTAGAGCAGGAGTTATAGGCAGTTGCCAGAGCAGGAAACACTCTCTAAACTGAGCCATCTTTCGGACCCCAGATTCATTTTCTGGGATGCAGATGTCAGCTGTTGTTGGCAAGGTGATCTTTCCTACGTCGTACCTGCTTTGCACATTTGCAAAAGATCAGCTGACACATTTGTGTGCATTTATTTCTTAGTTCTTTATTTTGCTTCATTAATCTGCTTCTCTTCTTTCACCAAAACCATACTGTCTCAATTATAGCCAGTCTTAAAATCTGGTACTTAGCCTGCATTTTACATTTTTTGATGCATTCTGCTTTGCATGTACCTCTTAGTTCTTTCAGAACTGTGTTTATCATCGGATGTCTCTTGTATCATCTTTCTCCTTATTTTCTTCCTATATTCCATGGCAAAATCTTGCATATATATTGCAAATTTATTATTGGATTCCCTTCCATTTTCTTGGGCTGTTATTTGTCCATTTTGATATAGTGTGCTAAGATGTCCATTCTGATCATGGCTGTGTTAGAACAGTTTTAGGTAACAAGTTTAGATTGCTTAAATAGTTTTCTGTTGTTGCAAAGGGCCACCTTGAATGTTACCATTTGACCTATCCAACTATATGTTGTTGATGAACTACAACATATACTATTCGATAGCCATAATTCATAATGCAAAATACCAATATTGTTTAAATGACATTCATGTTAACAAAATACCATTACATACCTAAGACTAATATACCAAAAATAAATGATGCATTCAAATCATAAAGAAATGGGCTGTAAATGTAATTCTGGAGCAGTGACAAAATTGCATCAATCAAGTTTCCAAGATGGCACCACTTAATTGATATATTCCATATTAGTCAAAATGAGCCCCATGGTATTTGAGGCACAGATGCACATGTAAGAAATACCTGCTAAGATTTACATTTTAATATTCCTTAAAGACTGAGGCACTTATAGCTGGAGGTTGCAGCAAAACACTTCCTCTTGAGCTGTGATTTATCGGATGATCTTCAGGCCTCTGGTGTTAATAATTACTGTGAACATCGCTATTCTCTCTGAAGTCGCCTTTTTAATCAGCGTTAGTACGCCTGGGCCGTTGCAGTAATTTGTTTATTGCTTTTCTCAAGCTGGAGAATTATGGGCCCTCTCCCTTTATTTTTTTAAGGAGTCAGCTTTGCATTTTCAGTGTCAAAATTTTCATTATAAGAAGACAGGCAGGGAAAGGAGAGAAAACAAACCCCTGCTCCTCAGATAACCGGCTTTTCCTTGCCTGTGATTTGCAGTAGAGAGGATGCACACTGCAGCTCTTTCTCTGGCTTTCAAGGGCATGGTTTTATCACTTTGCTGTTTGTCTCAGTTTTCTTTGATGGCATGCAATATCTGATAGTGGGGTTAATTATTTCATTCTGCCAAGTAAACATTCACAACCGTTGCTGGATAGAATGTGACAGTGTTTCTAAACAGAGAATTTTTCCGTATTACAGTGAGTTGGGATGACCAGGTGTGCTTTCAAGGCTGTACCCAAGGATGACAGTTTCACCTCTGAGGGATTCTGTTTATTCCGCAGAGAAGCTCCTGTAGATAGTGTCTAGTCCAAGCAGAATTTTACTTCATGGAAATCTTCCAGGAGGTAGAGAGAAGCCAAGGGCTGCACTTTGGATGTCCCCAAGTGTTCAAGAACTAGACACTTTGTCCCCTGTGTAGAGCTGCTAAGAGGTGGTAGGGCCTTTAAGAGGAGGGGCCCACTGGCAGGTGGCTAGGTCATTAGGGGAACTGTCCTTAGAAGGGATTAATGTTGGTCTTGTGTACTGAGTTCATGCAGGAGGGAGTTATTATAAAAGAGCAAGTCTGGCCCTTGAATTCATTTCTGGCTTTCTCTCCTAACATTCTTCACGTATACATGCCCACCATTGGGATGCCATCTTCCACCAGGTCCTCCCCAGAGGCCAAAAAGGTGGGAACACCTGAGTATGGACTTTCAGCTTCCCAAACTGTGTACTAAATAAATATCTTTTCTTAATAGAATACTCAGCCTCAGATATTTTGTCATAACAACAGGAAATGGACCAATACAACAGGTTTTTGTGGAAGGGCACCTTGCTTCTGATTTACACAATTAAGTGGGGGAGGGGATTCTGAAAGGAAGGTTGCTGATGGCAGCATAGATCTGGAAAAGAAGAGTCTTGGATTTCATCTGCAGTCTGTTGTTGTTGTACAATGGTGAAGACAAGGGTATAATTGAATTCATTCAGCTGAAAGGAGAAACTTAACTTGCAGATGTAACTATAAGAATAAATACCATTTAGATAACATTGATGATACAGTAATAGATAAAACCACCAAGCAATGGTATGTAGGGTCATGAGAGGTTTCTCAGCACTAGAAGAGATCCACGTTTAAAATAGGTTTGAGGAGGAATCAGCAATGACTAGAAAGGAACAGCAAGAGAGTCAACAGTGAGAAAGACATGGTCGTATGACATCAGGAAAGCCAGGAGAAAAATAAAGACTCAGTAAAAATTGCTGAGAGGACAGGTTAAATGAGATTGGCTTAGGAGGAGGAGGGAAAGTCAGCCACAGCCACACGAGATGTGAATGAAGGGTGAGCCAATGGGAGCACCAAGGTAGGTCATGTGGTGGAGACGGTAGTAGTGGTGTGGTATTTGGTGTGGTACCAACACGATGACAAGAGACACAGTGAGTGTTGTGGGATGATTCTTCAGTTGCTTTGTCTCTGATCAGAGCTTTATTTTCCAGAATGTTCATATGTTGACGGGCCTTGGAAGTCAAGAGACCATATGTTCTCCTGAGCATGGGGGAAGATTTGCTCACTGTCCAGTAAACAGGGTGATGTCTCCCTTGGGACAAAGCTCAGGAGGCTTATGCCAGTTAAGGAAGAAGTGAGTTCCCAAAGCACAGGTTCCTGTACCTCAAACCGTGATGGGTGCAGATGTAATGACACATTGTTCTGGGGAGTAGTGCTGAGGAAGCCAGTGCACAGGGGCTCTTGCTTGTGCTGTTGCTGGTTGTGAATAATAAAATCCTTTGCTTTTGACCCAAAAGTCTTGTGTTCTCCCCCTCAGCCATACAATCCTGTCAAGCTACTTGCACATATGAAGCATGGAGTTATATTTCAACCTCTCATAATTCTTCATCATGAGTTTTGGTAGTAGGAAATCTATGGGAAGTGAAGAAAGGACTTTTTGACAGTCTAATTTTCTGAGCTCAGCAAGACAGTGACACCTACAGTAAGTTTTAAAAGCTATCCTCTAAAATCTAGAAGACCTCTTTTAGAACTCAGTCCAATAGGTTGTAAGATGTATTGTCCTGTCCACATTACTTAATGTAATGCTGATGATTTCAGCAAATTTCAAAGGTAGAGGCAGAAATGGCTAACATCATCTATGTTGTAGTATAACCATGTACTTCTATTTGTAATATTTTTTTTTTATTTTGTGTGCATGAGTGTTATGCCTGCACATATGTAAGTGCACCTATGCCATGCAATGCCTGTGGAGCACAGAAGAGGGCATCAGGTCCCTTGGAGTTATGGACAGTTGTTGGCTGCCATGTGGGTGCTGGGATTTGAACCTGGGTCTTCTGTAAGAGCAGCCAATGATCTTAACTTCTGAGCCATCTCTCTGGTCCTTTGTGATCCTAATTATAGACAGCAATTGCCATTTGTGATACTTTTGTGATCCTAATTATAGACAGCAATTGCCATTTGTTGACAGCTCATTAATTAATTTTAGCTCAAAGTGAGCAGTACATGTCCTATTAATTTCTCTATGGCTGAGGGAGGCATTGTTTTCCCCCATTTTGTACATGTGACTCTGAAATTATCTCTTCACTAAGTGGAATGTGACTGTGATGAGAAAAATGACGAATCTCTGTGGATAATGAGGGGCCAATTTCTGCAGACAGTGTGTTTCCTCTGATAACTCATGGGACTGGTGAGAATGTGGGCATATTTTCCCCTCTTTATAAAGCTTTCCAGTGAGAATAGCCTAGGAATCCTAATTCTGTTCATTCATTTTCACCTTTCAGAACATAACCATTTTACTCGAACTCAGAAGCATCACCATTATTTTCAGAAAAAAATGAACTTCAATAAACAATTTTGTTTACTATAAGTTTTGCTTTCAATTTGGATTTTAGATTAATTTTTCAACATATGTTGACCTAAAAGAAACATCTTTTAAAGGTAAAATACGCTTTAGGGTAGCTGTTCATATACGTAGGTAAAATAATTTTGTGATTATCATTAAGTAAAGCCATTGTTTCTCAAATGAGTTCCTTGGCTGATGTTTCTGCTCTTCCGTTTTTGGGTCCCTGTTCTGCAGTGGAACTGCTCATTTTAATTGCGTGTACTGTAAGTAAGATGCCGTGCACCCTAAGACAATAAACCAGGCACCTCATCTTTTTCTACTACAGTCTTGGGGCACATAAGATTTTAAGCCAGTCTCTGAAATTTTACTTTTAAAGATATTTCTTAATGAAAAAGATTCGTAGCAATTGATACTTCTTTCCTCTCTCCTTCCCGCCCTCTCCCTCCTTTCTTCCCTTTCTTCTTTCTTTCCATCCTTTTTATTTTTCCTTTTTCTTTAATGCTGGGATTTAATCCAGGGCCTCATGCATGCTAAATGAGTGCTTTATCCTGAGCCATACCTCCAGCCCGTGTTTACTTTTATTTCTGAGAAACATTCTAGTACTTATGATGAGTTCATATAATTTGTAAATGACTAGAGCAAATACAAATTCAGTGTGACCCTGTTGAAGCCAACATTTATGACAGCTTATATGAAGGGGGGTGCTGGTGGGTAGGAGATTATATGGGTATTTGGGAGGGTTATTTTGCTTGAATACATCTTCTGTGGTGACATGTGAGAACTAGAGACCCCTATGCAGTTCAGAAGCCACTTAGTTGTTAAGTCATAGATCAGAGGATCTTAACTTTTTGTATATGACTTTTTGACATTGTAATGGAGATAACAGACCCCATTCTCAAAATGTTTTTAAATGCATAAAATAAACTATGTCAAATCAGAGTATGGTATCCACTCCTGGTGCTCTTCCTACACTCCCTCTGAGAACCATTTCTCCATCCCCACCTCCACTCTGGTTCTGGAGCTCCAAGTGTCCCCAGTGGCCCAGACTTGGCTATGGGAGCTTTTGCCCACTGACAGAAAGCTGGAAATACTTTGGGGTTTGTGTTCTAAAAGTTCTCTTAGCTAGTGCTGACTGATTCCAGAGTTGGAGACCCTAGGTCTATTGGCTATAGTTGGAACATACCCCATGCTCTCCAGATCTTCCAGTAAGATCAGCTGAGACCAAGACTCCTCCTGAAATTCATCCCTGACTCTTCCTCCTCTTTCTGTCTTTCCCACTTTCCCATTCCCTTGCCTGTTTCTGTTGAAAGCACTTCCTTTTTAAGGTAAATGTAAACAAATCCTCATTTTAGGAGCTACGTTCCAGAAAATGTGACCCAAGATATAAAAGAATCTGGAAATCTTGTTGTCAAAGTAATTTTCTGAAACTGTGACACAGCATGTGCTTCGTTATTGACAACAAACACAAAGTTCACTGGCAAGTTAAATCAGAATAGTAATTGGAAGCAGTGATGAGCGTAATTGATACTGAGATGTTTGCAAACACAGCTCAGCAGTATTGCTGATACTGCAGGGCTTGTTGTCCATATTCATGACAGAAGCAAAGACCAAATTTCAGGCACCACTAGAGAAAACCAAGATGCGTTATTTTCTAACTGTGGTAGAGATAACAACTGTCCCCTCACAATCACTGAAGTCTATGAATACATTACTTTATATGGTAGAGAAAGTGACCAGTATGATCAAGTTCAAGACAGAGCACAATAGAATGATTATACTGGTCCCAATATAATTAAACGGGTCCTTCTAAGAAAAGCGAGAGGCTTAGAAAGGACAATATGAGAAGCAGAGTTTGGAATGTTGCAGCCATAAGGAACTAGAAAAGGGCAGACATGGATTCCCCTGCAGGACCCCCAGAAGAAATGAGCCCTCCTGGCTCATTTCTCAAGTCCATGCTCCTCACAGGCAGTGCCAAGAATCATCTACTGGGCGATTCTAGATCTCATCAACTTGACAGTTGAGATTAAGCATTGTACTGTGGAAAGCGAAACTTTAGATAAAAGAGAACTAGTGGAGAAAAAAGACAAGCTATAGTGTGGAAATTTGTCACAACAGCAATGGTCATTGGAAAATCCAGCCGGGTTCAAGATCCTGGAACTACATCCACATCCCTGAGGATCCATAAGCCCTAGATTAAGGATCTTTCATAGAGGTCAACTCCCTGTAAAGGAGAGCATGATGGTGGTTTGTCATAATGGTGTACATGATCTTCCTTGATGCTCAATGTACCAGTTTTATTGTCAGTCCCCACTATTATCAGTCTAACCCAGTGTGGATTGGCACCTACCATTAGACTCAGAAAGCTAAAACAAATTCTTCACACTAACCCCCCTGGCTTACCTCAAACTCAGGAACAGAGATGCTGCCAGCCAGCAGGCAGGCCATGCTGGAAGTGCTTGCCACTAAGACTCAATGCACAGTAGCTACATGGCTGGGAACCAGGAAGGGTGGGTGATACCAGGGTGTGAGGAAAGGGCCAGCTCCAGTGACACAAGATGATCAGTTTTACACAGGAGAAGCTTGTTTGTTCTGTGCTATGTTTTGGATATGAAATGTCCTCCATAGATTCATGTGTTTCAGGCTCGGCGCCCAGCTGGCAATGCTATTTTGGGAAATGTTGTGGAAGCTTTACTTATCAGTCTCTAACTGGAAGTGCTCATTGGGGTATGCCATTGGTGCTAAACCTTGCTCCTAGGCCACTCCTTTCTCTTTGCTTCCTGGATGTCATGAGATGAGTAACTTTGTTGCACCCCCACACCCTTACCACTGTGATGTTCTGCCTCGCCATAGGCCCAGAGCAATGAAGCAAAAACCATTGACTAAAACTCCAAATCTTGGGGCTGGAGAGATGGCTCATCAGTTAAGAACACTGGTTGTTCTTGCAGAAGACCGGGGTTCAAATCCCAGCACCCACATGGCAGCTAACAGCTGTCCGTAACTCCAGTTCCAGGGGATCTGACAGCCTCTTCTGACCTCTCTGGGCATTGCACGACATGGATGCACTTACCTACATGCAGGCAATACACACATACACATAAAATAAATAATAAAAAAACCAAAAACAAACAAAAAAAGCATCTCAAACCTCAAAAAAAATCTCTCTTTTGGCAGGTTTCTTTTCATAGCGATAGAAGCTTTCATGAACATATAAAGCAATGCTAACTGTTGTTCATGGGTTTTAAATAGTGGCCTTCTTTTATCCATGGGAGGGGTATACCCTGGGACCCTCTGTGGATGCCTGAAACCAAACTTTTGTAAATTATGCATTTTCCAATACATACTTACCAATGGTGAAATGCAACTCATAAATTAGGTACAGCGAGAGGTTGATAACTGTGAATAATACAACAGAACAACTATAGAAATGTACTTCATTAAAAGCTGTGGGATATCTTTCCTTTCTCTGAAAACACCTTACTGTATTTTTACCTTTACACTTAAAGGAAGCACTTTCTGCCTTCTTTTTGGTGAATCCATATTGTTTATTAACATTACTGCTTTGTTCTAAGGGAAATTTGTTCAGAGAAACAAGAGATACTTTTAACTTTTACACTAGCACTGAGATGTGAAAACTGATTTGAAACCTGACAGCTGTTGTGTAACTAATGGGCAGACAGCATATACCACCTGGGCATGCTGGAATGCTGGCTACACATAGCAGGCAGGAATGAGCAGGATGGCAAGAGATTTCATCTTGGTACTATGAACAGCATGTAATATACAGCTTGAGGCTATTTAGTTTGGGAATTTTCATTTAGAAACTTCAAACTGTGACTGACCATGGGTAACTGAAATGGTGTATCTTACTTACTTTTCTTATTGCTGTGATAAAATACATGGACAAAAGCAACTTAAGAGAGAGAGGTTTTATTTTGACCCACAGTTCTAGGGTACAGTCTCTCACAATGGGCAAAGGAAAGCAATTGGCACTGAGGAGGAAAACTGGTTCATATGAAAAATGCCATAGGATTTTAGAAGGGAAAAGAATCAACAAAGGGAAGTCATAGGCTGCACGAAGGGGCTGGAAGCCGAGGTTGTTCTTAATGGATGGTTAGTTTGAAAAGCCAGAGTGTTGAAACAAGGAAAGTTGAAGACAGTAAAATGATTTCAAATGTGGGTGAGGGAAGCAGGCAGTGTATCTCAGCTAATCATACTAAGTAAAAATAATTCATAGGTCTTCCTGGTGTGTGATGCTGGATTTGGGCATGTTCTTTTGCTTCAAGCAGGCATGGTGGTAGAGGAAGACAGATGTGAGAAGAATGTGTACAGTCCTGGCAGTGAGAAAGATTTATCCGCAGTGTTTGGGAGTTGTTAGGATGGGGGCTGCTTCCAAGTCTAGTTACATAACCAGCCTTGGAAGGCTCTGTGGAGGGTCTGCTCAGGTGGGGCAGTGGAAGTCCCATGAAGAGGGCTCAGAACACAGCATTGGAGTGGGGACTGAAGGAGCAGCCTTCAGCAGCTCAGCCCAGTGTGAAGAGTTCCAGCTGATACCACCCAGCAGGTGGGTTCTTTTCCCCACCAATGAAAGAATGAAATGATAGAAAAAAACTTTGCTCAGAACAGAGTGAAAGTTTATTGGCAAGTAGTATAGACTTCTCAAGCAGAGAAGCCACCCACTCCACCCTGTCCCTGAGCTGGGAAGGCCACTGAATCTTAAAAGGTTGGGGTTTGTATTTGGATTTAGGATGTTCTGCCTGTTGATCCCCTCTGACCCTTTTTCTGTTGGTCCAAAGGTGTTTATGAACCCGTTCTATAACAGGCCTTGGGTCTCTCTCCCTATGAGTACTGAAATAAATGAATTGTTGATTGACTAGGGTAAGAGCAGGCACCCCAACTGCCTCTGTTCTTTGTAGTGTAACGTACAGAAACTCACTTCATATTGGAGGCTGGAAGGGATATAAGGAGGAGCTACAATTTCGGAGAACTAGGGGACCAAAAAGCAACAAAGACATAGAAAATTATTACCTACTGGTGAGGCAAAATCCTGTAAAAATTCCCCAAACCTCCTTCTCACATCCTAGGGACCCATGGCCTCATGACTTGGTCCCAGCCCCTTGCCCAGAAGCATGAAAAGCCGGAAGGGGGACAAAGTGAAGAGGAGCCCAGCTTCCAGCTGCTGATACCATATTTTGTTAGCCATTTAGCACTTTCTTTAAATAGGTCAAATCCCTCATAGCATCTGCAGGGTTCATTGATTTTTTTGAGGTAGAGAATTTTGCTGCATTACTAAAAATCCATTTCCAATTTATAAAAGCTCAAGCTGAAACAGGTGTTGTTCAGCCTTCCTTTATTGAACAAAAAGCAAAGAAGAGTTTCTGGAACACAGACAGGAGCAAGAGAAAATTGCATGAATTCTCCGAGCCATAACACTTCAAACAAATACTTTCTCTCTCCCTTTTTTCCAAGCATTTGTGGGACAGTTTGATATTGGATAGTTTGCTTGTTGCTCCTCTATTTTCCTTGAGTATGGTAGGGTCAGAGGCTCAATGGGTTGAGTGGATACTTTATGTTTGGAGAAATATCAAAAAGGCCATAGGTGGTTCCATTTCATTCTGTTTTGGAAATTGACACTCCATTTCATTACACTTGACCTGCTCTATCCATGGGGAAATCTTTAGTGGCTCAGGAATTTTTGAAAAATACAGACAATTTTTCAGAATGAGGTTAACAGATCAGGAAGGATCCTAAACAGCAAAAAGTGGTAAGTCCCTGGGGTCACATCAGAAAGCAGTGTTCTATGTGAAAGGCACCTAGCATTCAGCTCCCTGCCATTTCATTTCCCTCTCTCCCAGGAGTTTAATGAATGGGAAAGGCAGACTCTCACACAGTCTTCCCCCTTTCACTTGGCCTCGCAAGGATAGACCTTGAGTATGGAGAAGATGTTATTTAAAAAAAAAAAAAACACTGGAAAACCCACAGTCATTTACTATCTTGTGTGACTATCTTTTGCAGAAGTTGTTAGAGCCCTGGGATTCCTAGTTAGGGGATAGGATTCTGCTTAGCATTGAAGGAACTTGAGGGTCAGAGCCTCAGCTGGATCTCTAGACAGGAATGGAGCCTTGCTGCATCTCTGCTGGTTTTAAAGAGACCAGGAATGACAAGTGAGAATATCTTGCTCTGAGGAAAGTGCTTCTCCAGAAGCAACTGTGGGTAACCCAAACGTCCCCCATGTTTCTGCCCAGTGGAAGGATGGAAGGACGGAGGCACTGGCTGCTATGGGTAGAAATATGCTGTTACTCTAGTTAAGCCCTACCCCCAGTCAAACCCTAACCCCATGAATGTTTTGGAGACAAAGCCTTGAAGGAGGTGGCTTGAAGTTACATGAGGTCGTGAGGGTGGATATTAATCCCCTCTAAGACCTGGTGAACAGAGGAAGACTCCAGAGCTCTCTTCCAACTTCTAGAACTGTGATAAAATACTTATCCCAATCTATGGTATTTTGTTATAGTAGCCCAATAGCAGTCTAAGACAGTCAGTCTTAGACTGCTACAGGCTGATCTAACATCCCAGAATAACTGGACATCTAGACACTTCTACTCAAGTCCACAAGCTGAGACAACGTGTTGCCTGTGGACTGTTTTGTATGCAGGAGGGTCAGAGAAGCAGAAACCGTCTTTCTAGCAACACTGGTTGGTTTTCCAAGATGAAGTAATAGCTGAGACTGTACTAGTTAGGACTCACCTCCAACTGGGAATACAGCAGCTGAGTTAGAGTGTAAACAGATGAGACTTATTTTATGCCTGAAATTGAAGTCTAGATACAGACATTCCAAGGTTGGCATGGTAGGTCTGTGATGTCATCAAAGACTTGGACTCCTTCTGACTTGGTTGAACTGCCTTTAGTAGTTGCTTGTTCTTGGCTTATAGCACACTCAGTTTCTGGCTGGAAGAGGAAACCGGCAACACCTACACATCCTTAACCTGAATGCCATCCCTCCTGCTTGAAGGAAGACTGAGAAATTTGGTAGTAAAATGAGTTCTCTATAGACAAGAATGAAATGGAGGATAGGAAGCACACAGAAGATTCAGAGAGTCAAAAACAGGCAAAAGAAAAAAAATTAATCCTGCAGACCTGGCTGCCTGAGGCAAGAAGACCACACATTCAGCCTCGGGTAGGGCTGGCCCCAAGCATGAGTGAGTGCACAGTCATGGGAGCAAGTGGGGGATCCAACGGGTCTCATGTTCTCCCCAGGTAAGACACATGCGTTTTAATTTAAGAATGAAAATCTGCTTCATAAAATGAAGGAGTACGCTTTCGTTCTTGGGAGCCAAATTAATTGCCTAAATGATCAAGCAGAAAAATGCATGGAAGTGTTCAAAGAAATGAAAATCATGGGTCAGAAGTAAGTTTCTGACACTATCTTCTAAGAAGATCTAATGGAAAATTCTTGAATGTTCCCAAGAGGAAAAAAGAAAGATTTGGACTATAATAGGGCTTATCAAGTCCTTAGAAGGATAACTCTGTTTGGGAAAGGAAGTCCAGGAAAAAAAGAAACCCTTAAAAAAGCAATTTATGGGCCAAACAAGTTACTTAACAAGCAAAATGGACTTAGGCTCACACTAGGCTTTTTCCATCCAGACAGTGACTAACTGCTGTAAGCTTCAATGAGGAAAGATGGCTTCAGTGGTGCAGAGGGCTTGTGCAGAGGAGCAGTATTAAGAGGACACCATGCTTTAGCACCTCAAGAATATGCTCCAGTCTCTGGATAGATGACTCACTGGTTAAGAGCACTGGCTGCTCTCAAAGAAGACCCGGGTTTGGTTCCCAGCACCCACATGATGGCTAACAACCATCAGTAGCCCCAGTTCCAGGAGATCTGATGCCTTCTTCTGACCGCTTCAGGCATTGCACAACACGGGCACACCTACCTACATGCAGGCAATATACTCATACACATAAAATAAAAATAATAAAAATAAAATATTTAAAAAAGATACTCTCCAGAAACTCACTCTGGTAACTATGTGAAACCAGAAATACAGACATCAAGATTAACATATCAGAAGAAAGTAAATCTAAGGACTGAGCACGTAGATTAGAGGTGAGAGCATTTGCCTTATATGTGTGAGGTCCTGGGTTCAGTCCCCAGGATGCCAAAAGAAAAAAAAAATATTGGGACTGTCTTGCATTTAAAGAGAAATTAAGTGAAAATTTTATTACTGCGTTTTAGACATTTCAAAACCAATTTGCCTACCTTTCATTTAACCTGTGGTGCCATTTTTGCACGCATGAGAAGGATGTTAGGGAATTGCTGTGATACTCTATGCCTGTGTTGATTTTTAAAAGTCCATAAGAATAAAAGCAATGTGGAATGCAAAGGTGGTGAAGCCAGGAGGGGAAAGGGTATGAGCTCTCATTACAGCTTCTTCTATCAGTGAGACCCAGCTGTGCAGAGCTGGGTGTGGGGGCAGGGAAGGGACTGTAGAGGGCCAGGAAGGTGGGGAGACTTGGTGGCTGCTGGATAAGCGACTCAGAGGTCCTAGTTAGGTGAGAGTAGGATTGAGAAGTTGTTTCTTTTATAACTGTAGCTTTGAAAACTAAGTGGAAAGGCAGCAGAGAGAAAAAGAGATGAAGGTAAGGAAAGAGAAAAAGACTCTGTTGAGAAGTCATCAAAGGTGATTGTGATCAGTGCTTCACATTAATGAGGACCAAGCAGCACTTTTTCCTCCATGATGCTGACAGTACTAGCAGAGGTCCAGAGCTATGGCCTCATGCTTATGGATTAGGCCAATACAGGAGAGCTGTTTACCTGAAAGATAAAAGGTGGTCTTCAGAGCTCAGTCAGACTAGGACTTTCCAGGGAAGAAAACAAATGAGTGAAGAGCAGTCCAGTATTGGACTTGAGTGTGGAAGAAGGTGCATTGTCTTGGAATAACAGTAACTAAAGAGTGAACAAACAGTAACTACAGCTGGGCTCTATTGTCCACAGGGATGTGGGTAAGTCAGGGGAGAAACTTGTCAGCAGCAGGTGCTCAGCACCTATCACTCCACCAATGCACAAAGATGCACTAGGATTCCTGGCACTATTGGATACTTCCAATGGACTGGCTACTGATATTCTCTTGGGTCAAAGTGTTTCCAAGTGCCAGGTGCTGGCAAGAACTTTTCGAGCCCTGAATGGTCCCCTCCCATGTACTTCCAAGCTGTTGCCATAGTGTCCTAGAATAAGCTCTCTTCATTCATTTTAAAATATTTTTAAGATTTATTTTTAATTACATATATGTATATGTTGGGTGGGTAGTACATATCAGTGCTAGCACTTGCAGAGGCCAGACACTGGATTCCGTGAAGATGGACTTATAAGCCCTTCCGAGCTGCCAAGCGTGGGTACTGGAAAATGAAGCTGGGTCCTCTGCAAGAGCAGTAAGCACTCAACTGCTGAACCATCTCACTAGCTCTAACTCTCTCCACGTTTATCTCATTACTGCCTTCTGGATATGGAACTCTTGCCTTCAAACTTGCATGGACTCACCTACCGCCATCTCCCTAATGCAACCATACCTAGTGGAATGTCTTCACTCCCTTGTTTACATGTTTATTGTTACAACAAATATTCATTCATTATCTACTAAGTTTGGACACTCATTGGGCCAAATGCAAGAGACTTTATGTTAGCCAAGAGCAGGGTCTTTGCCAGAAATGACTAACTTTTTGGAGAAGGGGAGATAACTACAGTATAGGATGGGAAGTGCAGTGACAGAGGTGGGCCCTGCGTGGGATGTGAGGAGAGAGTCACAGTGCTCTCTCCCTTGGGTGAGAAG
Source organism: Nannospalax galili (assembly GCF_000622305.1). Taxonomy (NCBI): domain Eukaryota; kingdom Metazoa; phylum Chordata; class Mammalia; order Rodentia; family Spalacidae; genus Nannospalax; species Nannospalax galili. The sequence goes on from NW_008360301.1 coordinate 1,206,620, forward strand.
AGGATGTGTCTACAGAACATGCCAGCCTGGTCTTATGCTCAGTGGGATTTCTCTACAGTAGGGAGGAAAGGCAGGCAGTCTAAGACAGAGGTAAGCTACCACACAGTGTATATGATGGGAAGCCAGTGTTGAAAAGCCAACAAAGGCAAAATCTTCAGGAGCAGTAATGGCAGCAGATGAGGTGAAAAGTCCAGGCATACGAGACAGATGGCCAGTGCAGTGCACACACAGAACTACATCCCTTCCGAAGCCTAGGAAAAATAACATTAAATGACCACAGCATTCTTTCCTGCTGAGTCTCACTTGAACCCTCTAAATACTTGGGGACATGTAGCCTCAGAAAGTCATACTAATTGGTCAGACTTGGCACATAAAATGATACTCATTTACCATAGGAAATCTTATTTAGTATCCATAAGCAACAGGGAGCCATTCACATTGAAAGTCACAGGGACACATCTTTGTCTTTATTGCAATGACTCCAATGTCCTTGAGCCAAAATTTCCCATCAAATATGGGTATGCTGGCCACTTATCTATCCTTGACCTCCCTCTACTCGCTATGTGTCTCAGGGAACAAAATTCCTAAGATCTCTTCATCTCCTGTCTTTTGGGTAGGTTTGGCCAATGGGAGGCATGTGTCAAAGACTGCAGGGTAGTCAGATGAGAAGCCAGGGTATTTTCTCAACTGCCTTGGTTCTGATGGTGGCTGAGTCCCCTTGCTGAATCTAGACACTCCCTTCTGCCATCTCAGTGTGCTCTAGACCATCCTGCTGCAGTAACCAGACTCTGGGATCGGCTGACGCGGCCTCACTTTTTGACCCTCTAGCCATAGAGGGATGGACCTAGGATTTAACTGACTGTTGTCTACTTGTGTAGGGTCTCAGGCCTTCTGTTTAACTGATTCGTGGGATCATATACCTCCATTGGAAGCATCTACAATGACTTTTATTTTTCCAGTGAAGCCCTCACTGGTTTGCCTCAGGCCATTGTCCAGTCTAGAACTCACGTTCTTTCCTCTTCCACTCAATAGCAAATGATACTCATTGATGCTTCAGTTCTGAGTTTATGGAGCCCCTGAAGCTGATTCAGTAGAAGAGAGGTGGGTAAGGACTACACGATAGTAGAGGCTGGATTGCAAACAGAAATGTTTCTACCCTACTTGACATTCCTTGCGCTGCCTCTGCACAGTGCCCCCAGTGTTTCAGTATTCCAGCCCCTTCTCCCCCAAATAGTGTTACCCCCTATACTTACCCAAATAGTCTGAATTTTAAGGGAAAGATAATGAAAAATCTAGAATCCACTGAGAAATCTTATGCCTATAATTGACCCTCATTCACAGCTTCTGGGTATGGGGCCGCAGTCCCCACTTAGAATGGAAAGTCTCGACATTCCCTGCTCCTGCTACCTTCACGATATACTCCATCCTAGCTGGAAAGATTTGGTGAAACAGGTAGCAAAGAGGGTTGGTTTTGACCTTCCTGGATCCAACTAGAGATTTTTATTCTAGGAAGCCCACAGAAAGGGCACTAACCTTCCTGTAGGGTGGCTCCTCCTCTTGAATCTCCACAGGATTACAATGACTTTGTGGGTTCCAAGTAGCTCAAAATGAATTCAACAAGCAATAGCAGTTTCTACCCAGATTTTCACTCTTTCAAAACAAGGTCCAAGAGGATGATGCCCCATGACCTTCATTGTAGCTAACACTTCCACCTCTGAGCGTGCATTACTTTGATCTCTTAAATTCTCTTGCAAAGGTATTATTTGCCACATAAAATAATTGCAAGTTTTTTTCTTTTACATATTAGGAATAGTCTTCTCAATTAATCAACCCTTCCTTTCTCATATTTATTTTGCTAAATTCCTCCTGGGACTTGGAGGCAGTTTCCTGTGGGAATGTGAATCCTTGGGGAGCAGTTTGCAGCAGCCTTTGTAACTGTATTAGCAAAGACCTTTCTTTGTGCTCCTTCTCCTGCTGACTTAAAGGCTTAACCTGGAACATCTGTTACTTTAAAACTGTACCTCCACGTGGGGCTTTCAGATCTGGAGGAAAAGTAGAGGAAAAAAAAATAACAAATAAAAACGATGACTCTCTGCGGTAAACAAACCTGTATCAAGTGAGTCATTTTTATTTCTTTTTTGACTAAGGAATCCAACTGATTTTCTATGTCATTTAATGAGTTAATTGTCTTAATGACTCTAGGGATTTTCACATAGCTCTGCATCATTTTAACTCATGGAGTTGGTGTCCCTTGCTGTGCTTTTATTAGAAGAGTTGGCTGTCTTTTTGAAGAGATGTTAGATTGTTCTTTCTTTTATGTTGTTGCTTTATGAAGGTGTTAAAAATGCCACTCTAAAAGACAGGACTGGAAAATTGTTTAGTTAAATCGTGCGTGACAGATGCCTATGAATTCTTCACACCCATTACTGTTTCCCTGTAATGTGCCATCATCCTGAATAGATTACACTTTAGATGTCGGAGTGTTTATGCAGAATAATGCAGCAACATTGGATAGTCCTCCCCTCCAACGTCCAGCAGGATCAAATGCTTCCATGCACTCTCTGATTTTATTACCCCTTCATTTTCCTGCCCTGGCAGACAGGGAGTTTAAGATGAAGCCAAACTCTGAGGGATAGAATCTCCCTTCAGGTCTAAAGGCTGTTAGTGTTGGAGAACAACTGACTTTTGGTCGTTCTCTTTTGTGTGTAGGAATATTAAATGTGCTTGACAGGAAATGTCATATGAAGAAGCAAAGCATTGGAACTTGAGGGTTAAAGGAGTTTTTTTAGGATGTGTAATGGCACACTAGTACTTTCCCGTGAGCACATGGAGACAGGAATTTTAACAATGCTACTTGTGACCATTCACTTTTGCATGGAGTTCCTGATTATCCAAGCAAATTTGATGGAGTTAATCTTTATCTCAGAGGAAAAAATACATCACTTACAATCAGAGCCTATAGTATAGGAATTGAATGGTCTTTAAGATCCTACAGTCCTTTTGCAGGGTTTTGCCCATTTGCCACAAAAAAGACATCCCTCTGGGAAAGCCCAAACTTCTGGCTCTCAGTTCACTACCTAGCCTTAAATAACCGAGAAACAAAAAACTGTGAAGAATATTCTTTAATTGCTGTTAACTCATTTTTAAGAAAAAAGATATTGAGGTGAAATTCACAAACATAAAATTCATTGCTTAAAACACACAATTTAATATATTTTCAGTATTATACAGCCACTACCAAGTTGCAAAATAATTTCATCACCACAAAAGAAAACCCCATTAACTAGTTACTTCTCATTCTCCTCTTGCCAAGCCTTGGCAACCACCAATCTGCCTTTGATCTGTGTGGATTTAGAGATTTTTGATATTACATAAAAATGGTGTGATGCAGCGTGTGAATCTTTGTGTCTGGCTTCTTTTGCTCAGTGTGATGTTTCTGAAGATCCTAACCACATCACCTTTACCACTACTTCAGTGTCTGACTTCCTTCCTTCAGTCATTGTGCTAGACTTTTGGTTGTTGTGAATACAGTTGCTGTGGACACCATGTGAAAGTATATGTTTAAATACTTCTTTTCATTTCTTTTGGAAATAAAGATAGTTGAATTTCTAGGCTATATGGTAATTCTATGATTAACATTTTTGGAAACCCTGCCATTGTTTCCCATAGCTGCAGCACCATTTTACAGTCCCGTCAGCCACATCTGAGGATTAGAATTTCTCTGTGTTCCCACCAACGGTTATTTTCTGTATTTTCGTTTCTTTCTTTTTGTGAATGTGACCATCCTAGTGTATGTGGAATAGTATCACTTTTTAGCTTTGATTTGCTTTTCCCTAACAGCTAATGATGCTGACAATCTTTATGTGATCACTGTGACTTTGTAGTATATTTCATAATTGGAAAATGTGTTTTCTAGCCTCATCCTTTTCTATTTTATTTTTTTTAACCAAGATCCTTATATTTCTGCACAAATTTGTGGACTGGCTTTTCCATTTCTATAAAAACTTTGGAGTTTTAATAGATGCTAGATGGACTATGTAGATAACCTTGGGCAATTTTGTTGTCTTAATGTTCAGTCTTCCAACCCAAGAACATGAATGTCTTTACATTTTTGTGGGTCTTTAATTTCTCTGAGTAAGGTTTTGTAGTTTTCCGTGTACAAGCCTTTCAGTTCCTTTGTTAAATTTATTCCTAGGTATTTTAGTATTGAGAATATTGATTGTATGTGCAAACAGTTTATTTTTAAAAGCTAAACGAAATTCAGACGTTGATACATACCATGTTATTAAGTTGTCTGTGGTTTAGCTTACCTTTGCTCCAGCAGCACTACTGTATTGGCTTTGAAGTAGAAACCTCCTTTTTTTTCATCTTTAATTGTTATGCAAAACTTCCACAATTCCTTAATATAATGCATAGCTAATAACTAAGGGTGTGAATTAATAGCAATAAATATACATTTCCTCCAAAATAACTGACATCATGCCTAATATAGGAAATATAAGATTTTGTATAGGCATGTAGACCAAAATTCTGCAATGCATTCTACATGAGTGATGAGCTCCATGTTTCGGCATTAGACATCTTGGTCTATAAGTGAGCAGCTACTGGAAATTTATTTTTGAAAAAATATTAACATGTTTATATTACTTTGCTTTAGTTTAAAAATGTTGATCAAAACTTATATGGTCTGGCTGCAAATTGACCACATTTCATTTGGGAGCAGGAGGTATTGCTCAGAAAAATTTATAAGTCTTTTGCTACTTAATTTAATAGTAAATCTTTAGGATTCTTTGGTGGAAACCTCCAGGAATTTAGATGGAGTGTAAGGATTAAAGTTCACAGTTGGAGGAGAGTGATAAGATCCTAAGGACCAAAAGAGGCAGACTTGGTTCCAACATCTGGAAAGACACTGTTGCTGTGCTCTTTTGTGAGGTTTAGCTGTGTTATGAGGCATCCACAGGTCATGATAATTCATTATAAATCAAGTAGCTTTGTGATTTGAAATGGTCAGAGGCTAATGTGAGCCAACTAAATAACTACATCTATATTTTCTGTTGGTGTAACTAATTATAGTTTTGAATTGTTTGAAAAGGAATCTTGTTCATTTGATCCCAAATGCATGATTGCTATACCCATATGCATTTTCTTTTGTTATTTGAAACAGTCGTCTATGTCACCAGACTGTCCTCAAACTTGTGATCCTCCTTCTTCAGTCTCTCCAGCGCTGTCGTTACAAGCAGGCACATGCATATATATACCTATGACTAAACGATGATCTCATAAGCATAATTTTCTGAGACTGGGTCTTGCTTTGTTTTTCAGGCTGTTCTTGAACTATGAGCTCAGATGATTGTCCTACTTCAGCTTCCTGAGTAACCGAAATTATAGATGTTGGTTACCCTGAGCCATTTTTATGCAATAGTATTTTAAATTATTTTTAACAGTTATGAAATTCAAGTGAAGTTTTATTATGATAAAATAAAATATATTTGAGCAATATATGTAATATATCCAGAGCCCTATGCAAGGGACTCTGGAGAATACGATTTATTAGGATGTATATCCATTAAAGAACTCTTTGATGATTTTAATTCTCTAAAATTGTAGAGCTAAAGATACATGAAATAATACATTTCAAAATAGCCTTTTAGATTTTGAAATAAAAGACTTACAGAACTGAAGGCTATACAACAAAAAACATAATAACAGGCAGGGGAAACCTCCCTTTGAGTTGTTGGTCAATGTAGTCCAAGAGATTCCCCAAACAACACAGGCTATTTCTATAGCCATTGATTACCTTCAGATCTTGAAAGTAAGACCCTATTGCTGAAGACAAGACATACTGCAGGCACAGAACTTGGAGCTACTGAGCTGGAACTGAGCTGGAAGCTTTCTTTCTGAAGACTAGCTCACACAGTATCAGAAGATACTATGCAAAATGCCAAGAGAGGAAAAACCAATCAATGATCTCATCCAGCTGTAAAGTCTATGAACCACAGCAATGACTGTTCCAAAGAGAAAAAAAAAAAAATTTCTATTCATGCAGTAGTGGCACTTTTATCTTAGGGGTAATCAACAACTTTCCAAATGGACTTAAGACCCACTCAGTGGGAGGGAACTTATGTGTGGTAAACAGCCAAATACACATGACTGGAGAGGTCACAGATCCTGGAAGAACCCACTTTTGTCACATCTGTAGACCACTATAATATTTTTACCATTTTCTAAATATTTATCTTTATATTTACAGACCAGTGTGCCTCTCACCTCTCATCAAAGAAACTTCTTTTGAAACATATGGACACTATTATAAAATTGCACAACTGTTCAAACAAGGAGACTAAATGTTTGTGAGGTGCCCAGCCCTAAGTGACACATCTACAATGTAACGTCTACACAGAAGCCTCAGGGAACATTGTAAAACGGGGGAAGAAAATTAATGCACCTTTCAACTCTCACCAGTGAAGCTTCCTCGTGCAACAGATAGTGATTAATCCAGAGAACCCCAACTGGCCAAAGTGCAGAGAATAAGAGACTGTGGAGAACTTTTTTCCTGAAAAAGACACCTATATCAAACCTCTGCCATCCAAAGCTCAGAAAACAGTGTGTAAGATGGAGCAGAAAGCTTTTAAGACAGATATGGTTGATTACCAAAAGGAAACAGACAGCTAGGGATTTTTTTCATATGAACTTACAGCAATGGTAACAGCCTGCACAAGACCCACACAAGCTCAAGCCAGACAAAATTCCAGTATAGAAGTGGGAAAATTCATAAGAAGCCCCAACCTTAGCTGTGAAACTATTGGCAACTGATAACTACCAGGAAATGGAGAGCTGGCTTTCTTTAAGGTTGCAACATTACATAGAGTAACTAAGCTCCAGTGGGTAGACACACACTGAAGGACATTTGGGGATACAAACTTGATTTGCTAGGCCTTAATATATTTGATAAATGATGTGAAATCTGGCAAGGAGGTGGGCTACAAGAGGGGTGCAGAGAGTGAGGGGGGTCTAAGTATGATCAAAATATATTGTATGAAATTCACAAATATTCAAGAAAAAAAGAAAAAGTACTTTTAAAATTCAGTTATTTTTATTTTTATCTATTTTTCTCAATTTATTTTATTTTTTTAAACTTATGTGTGTATTGCCTGCATATAGGTAAGTGCACCCTTGTCTGCAATGCCCGCAGAGGTCAGAAGACGCTGTCTGTCAGACCCCCTGGGACTGGAGTTACAGACAGTTGTTGGCTGCCATGTGGGTGCTGAGATTCAAACCCTGGTCTTCTGCAAGAACAACCAGTGTTCTTAACCACTGAGCAATCTCTCCAGCCCCCAGAATTCAGTTTTTATACTTAATAAATTTGGGGGGAGGGGATACTCGTTTTATTATGCACAAAAGCTTTGCCTTACTGACAGAACTCTGAAATGCTGTATTTGGCATAGAAATTTTTGTGTTGTGTTTTAATAATAGTTTTATTAATTCTTTGAGTGTTTTATAAAATATATTTTAAACATATTCACCTCCTCCCAATCTCCTCCCAGAGAAGAAACATGAATCTTAAAGTTCTATTTACTGTTACCAGTCTCCATTTTATTTCAAAATATAAAGTCAACGATTATGATCTTGACAAGATAAATGTGAACCCTTGTGTGTGTTTTTGGAAAGATTTGTCAAAAATAAAACAATGAAGTCAGGCATGATGCTCAGGCAAAGGCAGGCAGATCTCTGGGAGGTTGCAGCTGGCCTGATCTATATATAAAGTTCCAGGCCAGCTGGGGCTACAGAAAGAACTTATCCCCAAACAAAATATCAAAAATCCAAAAACAATAATAAAATGAAATTTAAAAAAATCAAACAATGAGGCCTTCAGAAATTAATTCCTACCGTTTGGAAAAAAAAAAACTTTAAAATATTTCCCATTGATTTTCTCACACTTTCTCTGTCAATAGCTCAGTTTAGACTAAAATTATCTAGAAAAATAAAATTTAAATTTAAAGGTCAAAGAAGCAGGTGCTAACTTTTGGACATCATTTTACTCACTTTTCAGATGTATCCAGCCTTTTGACATTTCAATAGGATGCTGTTATCTACAAAGTTCAAACCTGAGAATCATGCAATTGAGTTACAAAAACATTCCAGAATGTTTTAAGTAAGTTTATGATTTTGTATTGGGCTGTGTTCATAGCTATCCTGATATGCATGTGGTCTACACGCTGCAGGTTGGACATACCTGCAAAAGACAATGGGATATTAAAACTTTAATCACACACAGACACACACACAAATAATGAGAGAGAGAGTGGGGGGGAGAGAGAGAGAGGAGAGAGGAGAGAATACTGTGCAACCATTTGTTGAGTTGTTCAAATGGTTAACCTTATTATACCATTGCTTTGAAGTGGTCATTTTCTTTTATAAGATCTTATTTGTGTGTGTGTGCATGTGTGTGTGTGTGTGTGTGTGTGTGTGTGTGTGTATGTGTAGGTATGTGTACATGAGTGCAGGTGCCCATGGAGGACAGCAGATGGTGTCAACTCCCTTGGAGCTGGAGTAACATGTGTTTGTGAGCCACAGATTGGATGCTAGGAACTGAACCCATGTCTCAGTACATGCTCTTAACTGCTGAGCCATCTCTCTAGCCCTGGACAAGAGATCTTTAAAGAGGTAATCAAGAAGAAATAACATATTTAGGATAGGCCCTCATCTAATCTGATTAGTGTTCTTGTAAGTACAGATCAGGACACCAACACACAAGGGGAGGACCTTGTAAGACTCAGAGAGATGAACAGCTATAAGTCAAGGAGAGAGGCCTCAGGAAACCTACCCTCTGATACTCTGACTTTTGCCTCCAGAATTATGAGAGAATAAATTCCTGTTGTTGAAGCCATCTGGCAGTACTGTGCCATCACTGTCATCCCTATCAAAACAGTGTATACTCCTTATGTTTGGGGAAAATCGTAACTTTTAACAACAATGAGCTGTCCAAGATCCAGCCTGTGCTCGGTGCTCTAGCTTCGTTTCCTTCAGGGCTTCCTCCTAGTCTCATGCCAGCCACTTCACGTCTCGTAGTTTCCAGACACAGTCTGACAGCAGTCTGAGGTCCTTGGGTATAAAGAATACTCCCATTTCACTAGATGTAACTCAAGCTGAATTTCAGCATTCCATGAAGTTTTCCTGTGACCTCAACATGGTATTATTGATCCCGCTTTCTTTCCAAGTTCAGAAAGCCTTGTATGTCCACAAAGAAATTCCATTTGGGATGGATGTGAAGGATGATAAATCTCAGTAGTATTGCATACACCATATGTTGATTGTGAAACAATTTTTAGCTGCTCCCTGATTTGACTGCATGTAAGCAAAAATCACCATAATGATTCACTCCGAATTAATCCTCAATATCATTAAACCACTTCAAATAATTGTAGTTGAAAACTTAGAATGTTAGAAAGTGATTCATTTTTGTGGATTATTCTGAACAAAGATAATGAGGTGTTTTCAAAATTCCTGATTGTACGTACAACAAGTGGACTCATGTCAGTTAACCAGGGATGGAAGGTTGTTAAGACATTTACAGCGACAGTGAGCAGATAGAACCAGCCCTGGGAAAGGCTGGAGGCTAGACAGACTGAGAGAGCCAAGCTCATAGCCAAGGACAGTCTCTATCAGCATGCATTTCTCAGAGATTGGACTGACTAGGACTAAGTACAGGATTTAGAGTCCAAAATGAGAACACCCAGTTGTTCAAGTCTAGGCCAGAAGCCAGTCTCCCAGGGTGCAAGAAGGGGGAAGTAAGAGGAAGTATCAATCCTTCTAACTTCCATCCTGGGAGGAAAGGTGCTGCCTCCTGTAAAGACCCAGGACAAGGTACCTCTTCAAAACCAAGAGTATTTGAACAGGGTAGCAGTTGTCTTCAAAAAGTGTGAAATACTGGGGGTGGAGAGATGACTCAGTGGTTAAGAGTACTTAACCTTGCAGAGAGCTAAAGTTCATTTCCCCATGTCCACTTGGGTAGCTCACACCACCTGTAACTCCAGCTCCAAGGGAATCCAATGCCTCTGGCCTCCACTAGCCTATGCAGGCACCACCTTCATTTACATATTGTGTGTGTGTGTGTGTATGTGTGTTTTTGTGTCTGTGTGTCTGTGTGTCTGTGTCTGTGTGTCTGTGGTGAATACTTGCTACTTGTTATCACCTAGTCTGTATTTTTAAAGATTTTTATTAAAATTTTGTGAATTTCATACAATATATGTTGATCGTATTTAGATCTCCCATATCTGCACCCCCTTTCTAACCAACCATACATATATAATATATATATATCCATGGAGTCAGGTTTGTGTCTTCAGATGTCTTTGGTGTGGGTTCATCCCCTGAATAGGTACCTGGTGAACCTGCTGGGAGTCTTGTCTTTTTTTTATTGATTCCAAAATTTCATACAATGTACTTTGATCATATTCAGATCCCTCCCCCTCTCTGACCGCCTCTCCTTTCAGGAAGTGCAGGAAATGAAATAATTGGCAGGGAAGTCTGTTCATGGAGACCACGTCTCTGTTCCATGGTGCTTCAAAGCAGAGCTTGGTTGGTGCTGTGAAAGCACACGGAGCCCACTGCTTCCTCTTAACCAACTGTTCTCCAGGAATTCCTGCTGAAGACAAAAGCAGAGTTGGAACAAAGGGAACCAGCTTGGTGCCATGAGACTGTGTTGGCATAAGTCCTTAAAGTGGTGGTACGAGCCTGCCTAAATCCTACAGATTTGCTGGACGATGTAATGGAAATGAATATAAGTTGAATTTGCTAATTCCCATGCCAGCACAGGTGGTTTGGGCTCACTCAGGTCAGTTAGTGACGCTTCAGGATCCAAACAGCAGAGAACCCAACTAATGGTGACTTAAGCACATGGGGATTTTCTCTGACAGAAAGAAGCCTAAGTAAGGGATGTCTGTACTCGACTAGTTCAGCAACTCACAGTGTCAAGGCCCAGCACCTCTGCATCTCTTTTGGGCTTTTCCTTTTGGTCTGAAAATGTTTCTTTTACCTCAAGATATCCACAGTCCAGGCAGGAGAAAGTAGAGGAAGTGGAACTGAATTCAGCATTCTTTTATCAAAGAGGAGATTTTCACTTGATGCCCTGAAGAACATTTTGGGGCTCACTTGAACAGAATTGCAATGCATAGCATACCACAGAAGCCTTAGTGCAAAGGTGGATGTGGTTTTGACAGAGTACCTCATCCTGCGGCTGAGGTATGTTTGGCAGTGATTGGGCATGGGAACTGGCTTGGCAATAGTGTCCACGGCACCCACAGATATAATCTGGCATTGTTTCCACAAGCACCCAAGAGAAGACTAAAAGCCACTACTCTAAGGGGAAGTGACACTGGGGCTGAGAACATGGACCTAACTTTCCTGACTGGGACTCACCAGAGGCTCCAGACCCCAACCGATTGGCTGCAACACGTCTTGCCTCTATTGTCTCTGCCAGTTCGTAGGCATCCATTGACTCAGATGTTCCATAGCTGCAGTAGGATCATTTAAGAAGTTGTCTTCTCCTTTGAGAACTAGTCAAAACTGGAAGGAATTTAGAAAAACAGTATATCAATCAGACTGGGCTGCTTAAGAGACATGGAATATGTTGTTACCTCCAAGGTCCAAATGTGTGTTTTTGTGTGGGGAGCTTTGCGATCTGACACTTTCTCCTCATGTATAAGGAGTATCTTGATGTGTCTGAGGACACTAGACCCTAACACTTTGTTGAGGTGACAATCCATATATTCATGGCATTTGTCCCCCACTCCTTGACATGCTGTCTGTTCCCAGCCACTTAGGACACCTGCTATTTCCTGTTTAGCAGGTGCACAACAGGAGTTCACTACCAGAACAGGTTCCCAGGCACCTGTCACCCCTATTTTGTGGATTTTAGAGCCAATATATGAATCAGTCCAGATAGTGAAGACAGCTATTCCGTGTGTGTGCATTTTCTTGTAGGAGGACTAGGAACTTGGAAGGAGGAGTAAGAACAGTCATCGGAGGAGTGTCACTGGCATTCCAACAACTGCCAAGAGAACTCAGGTCTGCACATTTCTTGCTCACTAGACTTCATACATACTTACCTGACCAATGACTGACAGTGACGCTCTAGGTCCTCAGGAATTGACAGTTCTTTTGCAACTTTATTGGAGTACGTTTTATGCATCATATAATTCACTCACTTCAAGTGTACAGCAATGATTTTCATTAGATTGAGCATTTATTGCAACTTTCACCCTAAACCAGAATTTTTGAACATTTTCTTCAGGTCTCTCTTACACACAGTAAAAGAGATATGATTGGCGTGACGAAAATCTCATTACATAAGCTGAATGAAAAGTGGTTGAGTTATGTGCCCTTGTATGGATGAGTGATCATGATTTACTTAGCCACGATTCACATTTACGTTGTTAACAATTTGTGATTATATATGTAAAGATATAATAAACATTGCAGGCTGCAAATATTTGTGTACATCTCTTGGCATACACAGAATGAATTTCTAAAGCAGGAATGAATGGACATTTGTGTCATCCAGTTTTGTTATCCTAGGGTTGTGACGTGATTTCCCAAGAGACACGGCAGTGTGGGAGGCATAACACTTACTCACACTTATGAGCAGGGATGCTGCCAAAATAATGGTCAGCAGTGCTCATCTCTGTCTTCCTGCTGAGGCTGCTGGACCATGAGCCCCTCTCTCACCATGCTCCTTTACTACCCAGACAATCATAAGAGAAGGGTTCTGTAGGATGGACCACATAAACAGTGACAGTGTTAGCTTAGCTTGCTTTGACCTTGGATGCTCCAAGGAGCAGCTGACTGAGCTCACGTGTAGGAAGAAGGTTCTTATCTAAGTCACCACTTTGCCTTGTCCCAGTGTGCGTGACAGAGAGAGAGTGGGCCACTAGACCTTCATCCTAACACTCCTGTCTCAGCCACTTCCACTGCCTTCTTGACTCAGCAAGCATCCTGGGAACAGCAAAAGGTATTTCATGTCCATGCTGCTTGATGCTTATGGTCTATTTTTCTCAGGGATTAGCACATTTAAGCAAAGAACATTAAAAAATTATGAAGTTATAGTAATCGAAAGAAGAATAAGAATACTAAAACAGTCTTCCTAAGTGTCCAGCTGGCAAACAAATTGTCACAACAGTTAATTTTGGTGATATCTGTTGCCTACTCTGACAAAGAAGGTACAATCTTGTCCCCATAGGTCCTAAAGTGCCCCCATGTAGTTCTGGGAGCATCCCTCTATGTTTGTGCCTCTGCTACTAGAAAATCAGTTCCTTAGATGCCACCTTAAATATAATCTTGACTTCTCTAAAAACAACATAATGATCTAAGGTCTGGGTGGACTGGGCAGCCATGATTGTTCTGTTTTTCAAAGGCTGGCCAGGGGACACTAACCAGAGCTGAGTTGAGAGTGATAGGGACACATACAGAACAAACAGAAGCATTCTTGTGTGCATATGAGCATGCATTGCCTATGTGAGGTGACCACCTACGTAGCTGCTCAGGCGCCATTTTCCCTTCATAGCATTTTGCCACCTCCCTACTCCACCCCTATTCCCTGGTACCAGGGGATTGCTTTGAAAAGTATTCAAGACCAAACAAAGAACTAAACCTTCATCAGAATTTTATATGACACATAGTTTCAACAGGTGCTTTTCTTGTGCTTTGCTATTTTCCAGAAAATTCTGAACTAGCTCATAAATGCTCAAAGCAATGAATTCCCAGTTGGATGAGTTCATTCAGGCTTTCATTTAGGCTTTCCTCATAAACGGGAAGGAAAATCTGTCCTTTTTAAGCATTTGAAGGGTTCTAAGAGCTTGGAGAAATCTGGTACCCAGCGCCACAGCTGGCAGCCCCATTCCCTAGCAGCTGACCTCCTTAGGAACCAGGGGCTTTGCCATAACCTCCAGTTTCCTTCTATCATTCATGTACAGAATATCATTATGGATAAACAAAGGGCAAGGTAGAGAGAATCTACAGTGTCAGAAGGCATATGCATGAGCTCACATAGACTTAATGCATCTACAGAGAGATACAGAAATAAATAATATAACTTATTCTAAATTATTTTACTATTATTTTACTTCTAGATAGGCTGACTAGATGAACATGCACTTAAGAACACCAGGGGATACTAACTTGATTTGATAGGACTTAACATAAATGACAGAATGCATGAAATCCAGTGGGATGGCTGTGGCAGGGTACCAATAGAGAAGGGGGTATAAAGATGATTAAGATGTTGTGTAAAACAAATCCAATAAAAAGTTTTTTAAATGTGTCTCAAAAGCATGAAAAGATGTGACTGGAGAGATGGTTAAGAGCATTGACTGCTCCTGCAGAGGACCTGGGTTCTATTCCCAACTCCCACATGGCAGCTAGCAGCCATCTGTAACTCCAGTTCCAGGGGATCCGATGCCCTCTTCTGATCTCTGCAGGCATTTTGTGACATGGGTATACCTATCTACATGCAAGCAATATGCTCATACATATAAAATACAAATAATAAATAAAATTGTTTTTTCAAAAAAGCATGAAAAGACAAGCTAGCAGTATGGAAGTAAATAACCTGATCAAAATACCTGTAAGGCTCTGGAGAGATGGCTCAGGGCTTAAGAGCACTGGCTGCTCTTGCAGTGGACCTAGTATGACAGCTAATGACTGTCCATAGCATCAGTTCCAGGGGAATCCGACTCCCTCTTCTGTCCTCTGTAGGAGCATTGCACAACATGGGTGCACTTATACTCTATGGAAAATAAAAATAATAAAATATTTTAAAAGGCCTATATATAAAACACTTGACTGAAGAAGGTACGCAGGTGGCAAAGAAACATGAGATGTGCTATCACACATGACATGGGAATTGTAAGTTATAATAATAGTACATTATGATTGGCCACCTATGGCATGGTTAAAACTGAGTACAGTGAGAATAGCAAATGCTGCTGAGGATGTGGACCAATGGGAGTGTTGGTTAGGCGTGACCTCCGAGGGTATTAGAACTGAACCCTAAGAGCCTCGGAGGAGGAGGGTCTAGGTATGGGCTCTGAGAACCCGGAGATACACTAGACATTGGGGAATGCTGAGCACACTGGGAAAAAAGGGAAGGGAGTCGTCATCTTGGGAGCCAGGCGTGGACCATGGGTGGGATGAAGCTCCGATAGCTTGGATCTCAAATGTGGGAGAGATTTTGTAAGGGACCCTCTTCTGAATAACATAAACTTTGTTGGCAAGCCCACATAAATATTCTTATTCCCCAAACTGTAACTTAAGAGAACATTGTGATGGTTTGGGTGGTTTGTGTTAGACCCTGCTCTCTGGGATCCCAGAGAGTGAGTGTGGAGTCTTGGGGGAGGGGGATTAGGTGCCACAGGGAGCTTTCATGCATTGCTAATGTTATGGTCACATGGGAGAATGGTTTGGCAGTTTCTCCCAAAATGAAACATGCTCTCAACATGAGCCAATGATTTCCTCCTTGATATTGTGCCCTCATCAAAACTTGAGTGTGGATATTTACAGCAGCTTTATTCTTAATTACCTAAAGGCAACATCACACCAGATGCTGTACACCCAGGATGTCCTGGGCAACACAATGGATAAACTGAAGTTATATCAGGAGAACGAGATGTTTTCCAGTGCTGAAAAAAAAGAGCTTTTAAGCCATGAGACAATAGAGAAGTCTTAAAATCACATTGTTAACAGAAAGGTGCTGGAAGTGGCTACCTAGAGTACGATTCTGGCTGTGCATCATTGTGTAAAGGCAAATGGAGGCGGTACAAAGATGCACAGTTACTAGGAGTTGGGAAAGGGAAGGATGAATAAGCAGAAGGGAAAGTTTTAAGGGCAGTGAAGCTACTGTGCAATGCCTGATGCTGGAAACTGCCCATCTGTCAAAAACCACAGAGTCCACAATGCAAAAAGTGAACACCATTATAAAGTATGGACTCTAATTGATAATGAGTTATCAATGTAGATTCATTTATATAATACATTTGCCACTCTGTTGGAGGATATTGATAGTAGGAAAAGTTATGCTCCTGTTGAGGCAGGGAGTGTGTGGAAAATTCTGTACTTAAATTCAGTTTTGCTCTGAACATAAAACTGTCTTTAAAATATATTCTACTTGGGGGCTGGAGAGATGGCTCAGCAGTTAAGAACACTGACTGTTCTTGCGGAAGACCCGGGTTTGAATCCCAGCACCCACATGGCAGCTAACAACTGTCCATAACTCCAGTTCCAGGGGATCCGACAGCCTCTTCTGTCCTCTGCAGGCATTGCAGAACATGGGTTCACTCACCTACATGCAGGGAATATACACATACACAAGAGATAAAAATAAAATATTTTAAAATTCTACTAAACAAGTATATGCAATAGCAAACAACTGTGTATGTACATGGATTAGCACACACACACACACACTCACACACACACACACACACATATACACACTAACTGTACTTATTGAAGAGCCCAGGAGTGACACTGGCAGAAAAAAGTACTCCTTATGCCCAGTTCTTGCTTTCTGAGAGACTGCGGCACTACATTCTGTGAATGAGGAACCTTACATTTTACTTTCTGTATCATTCGGTAGTGAACTGTTAAAGCCGCTTGGAGAAGTGTTTGGTTGATTAATTGTTATATCTCCCCCTCACTCATATTTAGAAGACTTAGCTGATAATATAATGATATTTGGAGATGGCTCCTCTGAGAAGAAATCAGAGTTGAGGTCCTGAGGATGAAATTAATGCCTTATAAGAAGAGATACAGAAATGTATGGCTACTCTTTCTCCATCGTATCAGTATACCCTAAGATGGCAACCTCCTACAAATCAAGAGAGAGAGAGACCTCAGAGTGAAGGCTCCCTTACAGGGACCTTAATCTTAGATTCCCTTGCCTTCAAAACTATGATAATTAAGTTTCCATTGTGTAAGCCAGCCAGTCTGTGGTATTTCTGTATGTCAGCCAGATGCAATTTACCATGGCGAGGGAAGGAACAATACAACATGAACTTGGAGAGTCCCAAGGCATCAGAAAGTGAATAAATACTGAGATAAGAAAAGAAAGAATGAAAAAGAGAAAGTGGAAAAATGAAACAAGAAGGGAGAGAAGCAAGTCTAAAAGGACCCCTAAAGGACAAAACTAAAATAGCCTGAGCAATAAAATGCAAAGCTAGCCTAAGCCAATGAGTAAAATAAATACCCGCAACCCATATTCTGCAAATGACTAAACAGAGAAGTTGGTGAGAACAGATACATCTCCATTACAGGAGGATTCCTATTAGTACATCCAGACAATGAGGAAAATATAAAGGACCCATAGGGCAGGGAAGTAATAAATACTGCAGGCGAGACCCACGACCTTTAAAACAAAGATAACACAGGGTGTGGTAGCCCACACTTTTAATCCCAGCACTGGGGAGGCAGAGGCAGGCTGAGCTCTGGGAGTTCAAGACCAGCTTGGTCTATATAGTGAGTTCCAGGCCAGCTGGGACTACAGGGAGTCCCTGTCACAAAAACAAACAAACAAACAAACAATAAAAAACCCCAAAGATAAGTTGGTATTGTATTATATATAGACATTTGATAATTTTTAATATTCAAAAACTGATTTTTCAAACCATAATGCTCATTGATGACTTAATTTCGATTTTTCTTATCTCATTACATTGCTTTTAAATCATGAATAAATGACCCAAATTGAGATTTCTTGAATCTGTGAAGATCTAATAAATAAGAATCCAGTTACACAGAATCTGATAGAATCACCAGTGCCTTGATTTGTATCTCTCTCTCTCTCTCTCTCTCTCTCTCTCTCTCTCTCTCTCTCTCTCTCTCTCTCTCTCTCTCTCTCTCTCTCTCTCTCTCTCTCTCTCTCTCTCTCTCTCTCTCTCTCTCTCTCTCTCTCTGTGTGTGTGTGTGTGTGTGTGTGTGTGTGTGTCTTTTACTAACAAGCAATACATTTTGGTCAATTCCTGGTCCCTAGACTTTTGGGTGTTTGTCCTTGTTTGTCCTTTTACTCTTCCTACCCACTTGGACAATCTGGAGGACTTGTCCCCTATGAACAACATGATCTGCCCTGTTTTCTCCAGAGATCCACTGGGAGAAGTCGGGAAGTAGGCTTATTTCAACGCAGACAGTATATATGCTGCTGTGGTAGTTTTTGTTAATATATATAAGTAGTGATTTCTTGATATTAGAATACCCAATAAAACAGTGACATCTCCATTTCCAAATTTATTGCCTCCTCACCTATGGAGACAGAATACGCATGAATCACTGTGGTTTGTGTGCCCTCCAAATTCAAGTGTGTTGAAATTTATTGATTTTTCTGAGGTACAGTCTTGCTATGCATATAGCCCAGTGGCCTCAAACCTGCAAATCCTCCTTCCTCAGCCTTCAGCATGCTTGATGCAGCTTGACAGGTCTTCCAACCCCAGCTTCTTTTGTTAATGGAATTTGGAGGACTAGTTTTGAAAGCTCTGTTTTCATGAATAGGTTGACCCATTATAGACTGATGGATAATGGGTTGGCTTAGGGCTAACTTTGTCATAAATTTCTCTCTCTCTCTCTCTCTCTCTCTCTCTCTCTCTCTCTCTCTCTCTCCAACACACACACACACACACACACACACAAAACCACCATGTGATGGCTGTGGCCTTGTCATAATGCAAGAAGGCACCAATTAGATGCCAGCACCATGTTCGATGACCTTCCAGTCTCCAGAGGCATGAGCTAAATAAAGATCTACTCTTATAAATTACTTGTTTTTCAGTATTTTTTATAGCAACAGAAACTGGACGAATGTGTGGATATGTGATAGGAGAACAGAGGTGGCGAAGAAAGCACAAAGATTACTGTATAAAGAAACCACTTGACAGAAAGACTGGAAACTTGTGCCCATAGGTAACAAAAAGAGCTTTTCTTCTTTGAAGAAAAGACAGAGGGGTTGTCCACACACACACACACACACACACACACACACACACAGATTACTGTATAAAGAAACCACTTGACAGAAAGACTGGAAACTTGTGCCCATAGGTAACAAAAAGAGCTTTTCTTCTTTGAAGAAAAGACAGAGGGGTTGTTCACACACACACACACACACACACACACACAGAGGCAAATACATAGTAAAGTAGCATAAGTAAGAAAAATGGGTCAAAGGTAAGTGATTGTCGAATGAAGAGGATGGATTTATTTCAAGAGGAAAGAACAATTTGGAGAGATACACAGAAAACAAGCTTCTTTTAAATAAGGAGGCAAAGGTAGGGATGAGCCCTTGCCTTCAAGAATGGGTTCTCATCCCCTCTGGCATGACTCAGTGGGAGACAAGGTCACAGAAGGCTTGTTGGAGAGGAGAAAGACCAGACCACAAAGGGATGTGTCAGAACACACGGGGACTCAGTGAAATGCAGGCAGAAAATGTAGGAAGAAAGAACATTAACAAATTTTAACAAATGTAGAAATTGCTCAGCAAGTGATGCACAGCATGAAATGAACCAAGATAGTAAACAAAGCAATGGAAGAAGGCACTAAGTTAATTTCCTGTGACTGCTGTAATGAATCCCCATAAATATGTGGCTTAAAACAATGCAGGTTTATTACCTTACAGTTCTGGTGTTCACAAGCCAAAAGTGATCTCACTGAACCAAAGTTCAACGCCCCCTAAGCAGTTCCCTGAAGGCTCAGGGAAGAAGCCTGTTTCCTGTCTTCTCAGCTCTCAGGGTTGCCCATGCTTCTTGGCTCAAGGTGCATCACTTTGACCTATGTTTCTAACTCATGTTTTCTTTTTATTTTTTCTTCCTGTTCTTACCACAACCCTCAGGATTACACTGGAGTCCAAAGATGAACCAAAGATAATCTCATCTCAAGATCATTAGATCATTAGGGACTTTGAAAAGTCCCTTTTGCCAGGTAAAGTGGCATAATGTCAAGTTTGGGGGTTAGAAATATTTTTGGGGACACATTTGTCTACTTTCCACAGACATCGAACACACCTGAGGTTTCTGGACTGCAGTCATTACAAAGGAGCTCATAGGATACCCTGGTTAGGCTTCCCACTGTAGCTTATGGGTAGAATAAACGAAAAGGGAGCCAGAAACTCAACAAGAACAGGGCTTTCATTTAAAAAGTAAAAAAGGACTGGGCTGGATAGCTTTAGTGTCAACTTGACACACCTGGGTTGAGGGAGCCTTAATTGGGGAATTGGACTGGCCTGTGGCCATATCCATGGGGCACTTTCTTGATTGTTGAGTGATGTGGGAGGGCCCAGCCCACTGTGGATGGTGCCACAGGTGGGCCTGTGTTGCATAAGAAAGCTGGGTAGGGGCCAGGGAAGCAAGCCAGTAAGCAGAGTTCCTCCATGGCCTGTGCTCCTGCCTCTAGGTTCCTGCCCTGAGCTTCTACCTTGGGCTCCCTGATGAACTGTGGCTTGGGAGATGTAAGCTGAATAAACCCTTTCCTCCCCAAGTTGGAAGCTGTCAGAGTGTTTTGTCACAGCAATGAAGAAACAAACTGGGTCAGAAATTGGTACTGAGAGTAGGGAATTGCTATGACAGAGCTGACCTTGGTGTTTTAAGGAGGATTGTGGAAGCGTTCTGAACTTTGGGCTGGAAAAGCCATTGATTGCTCAGAGTTTGTTGCTGTGGAGCTTGCAACAATTATGTTGAAAGAGTTGTGAACGATGAGGCCTGGCTTGGGAAGCTTCAAAGGGAAGCAGAGACTATCAGGGCAGTTTGTGTGATGTCTTGAATTGAGAATCTGTGGGTTCTGGTCGGCTGGGGCTGAAGAATCAGCTGTGATTAAGAAGAGACCAGAACCTGAAGTAAAACCTTTGCTTTACTGGGACAATTGATGCTGGTTAGCTGGGACTGAAAAATCAGCTGTAAGTAACAAGAGACCAGCATCACTGAGGTGAAGTCTTCTGGAAGGTATTTCCTCAGGGTCAGCACACAGAGGGGACCCAAGCCTTCATCTCAAGCTAGAAGTAGGATTTGGTAATGTGTAAGAGTCTCCTGCATGGCTCTGGTGTTGAAAGCATGAAGGGATCACAGAGAGCAGCTGAGGCTTGGCACTCTGAGAAGCCAGGAAAGGCCATAGGTGAGAGTGCAGCTTCAGTTGCAGTGAAGACCCCAGGATTGAAGGGGTCATGGAGAGAATATGAGGTTTTGCACCCCAAGAGGCACAAAGAGGCCATTGGTGAAGGTATAGCCTCAGTTTCAGTGGAGATCCCAGCTCTTTGGAGATGCCAGGACTGTGGGACAACCACCAAGGACAGCAGTAGGTATGGAATGGATCTGTCCTGGGTCTGCGAGATGAGCTGAGTGTGCTGTGGACTGCAGAGTCAGAGAAGTGGAGCTGCCAGAACCCTATGGAGCCTAGAATATTGTGAGTGAGTCCCAGATGTCCAGCCTTGAGCTACTTTGCTGGACTTTGGTTTTGCTTAGTTGTGCCCAGTTCTTCCCTTTGAAATAAGACAGTAGCACTTCTTTTGGATTTTACAGAAGCCCACCCAGTTAAGAGACTTTTAAAAGAGACCATGGACCTTTAAGTGTTTGGATTTTTTAAGGACTGTGGGGTTTTTGAGGTTGTACTGTCTTATGTTGTGATATTAATGTTAATATTGTGTCTTGGGGACAAGAATGGGAAAGGTTAAGGTTTAATACTGATGTTTGTGTGTCAAGTTGACAAGGGGTCAATTGTGCTGGATAGCTTTAGTGTCAACTTGACACACCTGGGTTGATGGAGCCTCAGTTGGGGAATTGCCTTCATTGGATTGGACGGGTCATGTCCATGGGGCACCTTCTTGATTGTTGAGTGATGTGGGAAGGCCCAGCCCACTGTGGGTGGTGCCACCCCTGGGCAGGTGGGTCTGTGTTGCGTAAGAAAGCAGGCTGAGCAGGGGCCAGGGAAGCAAACCATTAAGCAGAATTTCTCCATGGCCTGTGCTCCAGCTCCTGCCTCCAGGTTCCTGCCTACATTGGGCTCCCTGATGAACTGTGACCTGAGAGATTGTAAGCCGAATAAACCCTTTCCTCCCCAAGTTGGAAGTTGTCAGAGTGTTTTTTCACAGCAATGAAGAAACAAACCAGGACAGGGACCAATAAGAACACCAAGAGAAAAAGCACCGGAAATTAGAAAGAAGTTATCCTAGATGGGTGAGAGGTGAGAAAGCTCCCTTGGCCCCATTAAGAATCAAGAGTAATCAATGGTCCTACTCAGCTCTGGGTGCCATGAATTACAATCACAAGCTGCCTGGCAAGGTATGCCCACTGGTACAATACCAGCATTGTTGTTATGGTGGGAACCAAATACTTTGTGATTGGATTTGAGGCCTACTACACAGGAGGGAATTCATGCCTGGTACTGTAAACCTAGTCAAGAGCTTGTGGCTATGGACGTCATAGGTACCAGCAGAGAGCCTACTACTATTGCTATGCTGAGAAGACATGGTGTCACACTTTCTTCATGTGCTTATGTTTATACTTGTACATCAGGGCTGCTCTTTGCTTGCATCAGACAAGCTCCTTCTTATAGTGGGCAGTGATTAATGCAGAGACTTACAACTGGTCCAAGTGTGGAGAAGTGATTGTGGAGTGCTTGACCCTAAGTGAGACAGCTATACTACCCCCTCCACAACTCAGGCAGCATCTCAAAAGAGAGAGCAGAAAGACTGTAAGGGTCCGAGACTGGCAAAGAGTGCTGTGAAGCAGCATCTGTGGACATGACATGGCCATTGCATTCATGAACCCACAGCATCTGTGATTACCTGCAAAAGCCCTGCACAAGATCAGGCCCCTCACCATTTCATCATGTAAGCGGGAGGGGCTCACCAGGCCTCCCTTTTCTCTGAGGGACGATGGGTAGTTAATAGGTGCTGGGACAGGGGACACCATTTTCTTCAGGGCTGTAACCTGCAATAACTTCTCCATGTTCCAGTTCTGAACTCCTCTCTCATTCTCCTGCAAGCAACCCTAACTAAACTAAATGGGTCAAAAACCAATCACTCAAAGTAGGAAAGGACTTGATAGGAAGAAAGGTTTGCTTGGGATAGACAGGGGAAACAGAGAGAATAATGGGAAAGGATACCCAAATTCTGTGTGCATATGTATGAAACTGTCAAAGAATAAATAATAAAAATTTAAAACACAGAATCAGTGCTGTGGAGGACGTGTGAGGCAGCTAAGCCCTGGGCGTGAAGGTCCCGGACACTTATGCCTGCTGTTTCAACATTCATCATAATGTAGGAGGGCAGCTATCAGTGTCATGTTGGAGAACATTTAATATCTTTTACGTATTTTAGAGCTCTTTTTCAGCATGGGAAGACCATGTGCATGATGGATATGAATCAAGGAACCCCAAAGTCTTCAATGCCATAGTTATACAGTATGAGGACAGGGGAATCATGTTGGATGTGTGGTAGTGAAGGGACCTGAAGGCCCTGGGTTTCCCCAGATGGTCACCAAATAGCTTAGCTCAGATGCCAGAAGTACAAACTCCCTCCAGGGTGAAGGGCCCAAGGGCACCATAGGGTGGCTGCTAGTGGGGCAAGTAACCTGTGTATAGGTAAGGAGCCCACTGGCAACCTTCATACCACTGTCTAAAGCATTATGGGGTAGAAAGCGATATAGTCAGTCCTCTGTATCTTTGGGTTTCCTATCTAACGATTCAACTAACTGCAGACAGAAAATATTCTTCATGCCAAAAACAGGAAGAAAACTGTATCTCTACTGAACATGCACAGATGTTTTTTCTTGTTGTTATTCTTTAAATAACAAGCTAACAACAATTTGCATAGCATTTACATTGTACTAGGTAGTGAAGTCATCTAGAGATGATTTCAAGTACACAAGAGTTTGTAAGTCAATCTTTATGCAGAGTCTATGGCCATTGTATGGAAGGAACTTGAGCATCTGCTGACTGTGGTATACAAGGAAGTCTTTGAACCGTTCCCCAAGGACACAAGGGTGACAATATAGTTTCTAAAATAAAAGAATGGTGACAAAGGACCGATCGCAGACTAGGATTTAGAGGAAAACAAGTCATAATAAGACCGTAAGAGGAAGGCAAGACATTGAGAACAGAGGAAAATCTAAGTGAGCTTTTTAACGAATATTCTTCCACATCTATCATTGAAATGCAGAGAGAAATGGATCCTGGCAGGGAGAAAATAGTAATAATAATTGAATTGTATAGAGATAAGACTTTCCCTTACATTTAATATAACTTAGAGGCCAAGTCTGTTAATTCAGAAAATGTGTAGTTTTTCACCAAAAAAGCACAAATAAAACAAGTAATGGGACATTTAAAATAATTTTAGGAATTTAAACAAAAATAATGTGTCCATTCATTTTGGAATGTTTTCATTTTTAGCAAATACAAAACAATGTGTATTCTCTTCTGGAAATAAGAATCACGTTCTTGAGGCAGGCAGGGTGGCACACACCTTTAATTCCAGCACTCAGGATGCAGAGGCAGGCGGAGCTCTGTGTGACTGCGGCCAGCCTGGTCTACATAGTGAGTTTCAGTTCAGCTGGGACCACAGGGAGATTGAGTCTCAAAAAACAAACAAAACAAAAATCATATTCTTGACATTTGTCTGATTCTATTGGTGAAATTTAAATGAGTGATTTTTTTTCCCTCAAAAGATGTGTTTCCAACAAATCCTTGGGGTATATGGCATATGCGGCTTTCTGCTGGACCAGGGAACAAGGAAGCACTGAGCTTACATTAACTGCCAACCGATGCTAAAAGTTTGGAGGGCTGCCATATTAATTGAAGAAAGTAAAAATATACTCTATATGAAATTCTGAAAGGGCTGAGCTCCCACACCTAGAAGGTCAGAGCCAAGGGCAGTCTGGGGGTAGGCCAGACCCTACAAAGGGCACGAGCAGCTTTCAGTAGACACGTTTGATTCATGACAATTTCTAGTTCTTGCTTCTTTGGAAAAAAGGCGTGAGGAAACTACCACCTTCTAACGGGACATTTGGCTTTGTGAAAAGAGGTGACAGCTTCCCAGCTCAGTGCCGATGAGTCCTTTGCTGTTAGAGTGAGCATCTGGCTGCCCATTCTGCTGTCAAACTACTTTGCTGTGGAAAGACTACAGGAGGCCATTATTTTGGAAGAGCCTGTTCCCCATGGCCTGTAGACCAGACAAACCACAAAATCAAGCTTAAATGTGAAAGTGGCCAGCTTTGCTAAAAAATGGAGGTTTCCGCCAAGCTGAATCAGTGTAACAAGGAAGCCCCTTCTGAGTTTAACTCATAAAGGAGCTTTGAAACAGCCTTTCTGCTCCTACCGCTTCCACTTTCCTCAGCGGTTTCCTGCCTAGGAAGCCAACCTCTGTTCAGCTCATCAGCTGGAATTCATTTATGGAATGAGTTATTGCCCTATTCCAGAATCATAAACGGAAGTCAGTAAAGAACTGTATATGAAATATAGCGTAGTTTCATCTTTTGACCTTGCTGAGGACACACCATAGCTGACTGGGTGTACCCAGCAATCTTGTGTTTCTTCATGGTATTTTACCAGTTTTTGTGCATGAGTTGTGCATAGGGTTGGAGTGTGGCAGGACAGAAAGCCAGGAAAAATCAGGGATGGGAAAAGGGAGGAAGACACCCCTCACCCAAGAATCTGGCTGAAGGTTTTGCTAGCAGTGGAGCAAGAATCCAGTCACACCCAATGTGAGTTACATCTTCTGAATCCACATGTTGGTAGAAGAGAACAGACTCCCAAATTGTCCTCTGACCATGACACGTGTGTGAGCAACACACACACACACACACACACACACACACACACACACAGACACACACACACTAAAAAATAAATAAACGCCCCAGCACCCACATGGCAGCTCACAACTGTCTGTAACTCCAGTTCCAGGGGATCC
>NW_008360301.1:1232567-1282120 GCF_000622305.1 Nannospalax galili
TATGTAAAACAAAACCGGATTCCAGAACATTAACAATTGACTGAGGCTTTTCTCTCTTCGCATTTGTCAACCAGTAATTCTCTAGGAATCTCACCGGAAACTCCATTTACAGGAAAGGATACACACTAAAACTTGTACAACTCTAGAGGTTTCTGTCTGTTTGTTTTTAAAGGCAAGGTCTCACTATGTAGCCCCAACTTGCCTAGAACTTGCTATGTTGACCACCCCAGGCTGGCCTTCATCTCACAGTGATCTGCCCACCTCTATGTCCTGAATGCTGGGATAAACGGTGTTCCTATCCATGCCCAGTAAGGCTTCTGTTTTTAATTTATCAGATTATAATTCCATCCAAGGCATCTTGAGAGCCGCCTCTTGTATCTATTCCTCTTATCAAAAGATAAAGGAAAGGGGAAAAAAGGTTTCTTAACAAGCTTTTGATATGTAACCTGATAATCACCAAAATGGAATACATACCTAATGCTAAAGCAGTTCACTGCTTACTCTCTGTTGGAGAAATCCATACCCCCACATGGGTACATTTTACTTTCCTCTACCATCCTCTAGGAAGCATGTAACCCACACTTGGAGATGTTTTAGTTTATTCTCAATGATTCTCTCTTAACCCTCATGTGTAAGCCCGCATTAAATTATCTAATAAAATCACCCACTCTGCTTTG
This sequence comes from Nannospalax galili, assembly GCF_000622305.1. NCBI lineage: Eukaryota > Metazoa > Chordata > Mammalia > Rodentia > Spalacidae > Nannospalax > Nannospalax galili. The sequence goes on from NW_008360301.1 coordinate 1,233,245, forward strand.
TAAATTGGCTAGTCCTGAAATTCTTTTCAGTGTTGAAGCCCTGAACCCCAGTGTGGACTGAGTCCAGGTCCTTAAAAGTCTAAGGGAACTCCTCAGGCTGTTGAGGGTAGCAATGTGGAGCTGTTTCTGTCCCCTCACAGCTAGATAAAAGACTTTAGGAGACATGGCAGTCTGTGTACAAGTGACCTATAGCACAGGAAGTCAACGTGCACGTGTGTGTATGTCTCTATTAAAGAGTGGGCAAGGATATCTGTGGATAAATGGTGGCCACCCCTTTGGCCTGTTCCCTGTCTGAGAACTCATCATAGCTAACTGATCTTAGCTATGATACTTGACTTATTTCTAAGTTGCAGATAGAGAAGTTCAGTGGTAGTGATCACATCAGTCTCTGGCCAAAGGATGAGTTCTTTAGTACACTGATTATAATTTGTCTGATAATGGGATTTGTCTTTATTTTTAACTGCAGGTGATTTATTTAATGTCCTGTGGTTACTAAACTTCCATGATCCATGCCCTGGACCCCATTCTCAGAAAAGCTGACACAGGGGAAACTAAGAGCAAAGAAACGCAGACCGCTCCTGGGTGCGCCAAGGTCCAGATACACTACTTTGTCTGAAGTGTGTCACAATTCAGAGCTTACTTTCTTCTCTTGAATATGAGCCCATCACTGCTGACCGTTGGCAAGGATGCAACACTCCAATGAGCATGTGGTAAATAGAGGGAATCTAAGAACTGAAGCTTCCCTCTCTAAACAAAGGCAGTCCTCATAGGCCTTTGTGCTTGGTGGAGGGAGACTTTCCCTGAGATTTGTGGGGTGCACTGGAGGATCTCACAGGTGTCAGCCAGAAAAGCAACACTTGCAATGGTCTCCTTGCTCCATCACAGTCTCCAGTGTATCCTCCCTCCCTCCTTCCTTTCTTTCTTCCTTTCTTCTCTCCCTCCTTCCTTCCTGCCTGCTCTGAACAGCAGAGTTCTTCCTGTTTGAGGTGCCTTTCCTCAGACAAAGGACTACTTTTTTTGTGGAGTCGAAATCCTTGCTAGCAGCAACATTGCCCTCCTTGAGGCAGGGTGAAGATCACACAGCAAATTTCAAGCTTTTCTTGAAACTCAAGGATCTTCTTGTTTTGACATGCAACTGATACTAGCACTCAAGTTCACAAACTTATTTTTGAAACATCTCTCATTTTGAGCAGTGCACAGCTCTGGCATGTCCATCAGTATCATTATGAAGACGTTGGCTTCTCCGAGCTACCCAGTGGGTACCTGTCTTAGAATTGTGTACCAGAAGCATGTGTGGCCTTGGCTGAAACTCAGCGTTCTTTCAGGTAGAACAAAAAGTCAACAGTAAGATTTATCTGAGCTACTAATTATATATCTAAAATTTATATCTAAAATTTTGATTGTGAGGAATTGTAAAAGTTGTGTCCACCAAAATTAGCTTCATCCTGACCTAACTTGTTCAGCAGAGCTGTAAATAAATTAGATGTGGCAGTCTTAGCCCTATGGTAACTCCACAGACACAAAAGGCCACATATAATAAATGCACAACAGAATTTATATGTTAACTTTGATTCTAAAATGAAAATATCGGACTTTATTTGGCTTGGCTCTTGTTCAGTTTGAAACATTCTAACCCTCCATGAATACTGAAGGCTTTTCTTGAAAGAAATCCAGAAAATTCTCTTACCCTCTGCCTAGAAACAACTTAAAAACCAAAACCTAGTATCTCCTTTCATAAATCTTTGTTTCTGAGGGGGATTGTGCCTTGGCTTTTAGCTGAACTCCACGGGGAACCAGTCATGTTTAAGTGATCACTGGTGGCACAAGCCCATTAATGGTGCACTGTCTCGACTGTGTCAGTTTGGTTCCCTTGTCTCATGACCCTCTCTTTACTAATCTGCTGGCCAATCTGGGAATAAGGCAGGAAACTTTTGGTTTGGGAATACAACCTTAAGAATGTTTAATTGCCACACTTTCTCAATTTAGTACTTCAAAGCAATGGCACATACAACTCATATTTTTCCTTCTTATCTGAAATCTACCTAGAGTTATAAGAGCTTACCCTTAGTATATGTTTCCAAACACCAAGTATTAAACCAGGTGATCTGTGTTTTTTTACTCATTTACTGTAATAAACCTTCCTATGAGTTAAGCACATGGTACTTAAGAAATGATGCCATACCCTCTACAATGAAAACTATAAAACACTGAAGAAAGAAAGATGACAGTAGAAGATGGACAGACCCTATGCCTATGACTGTGCAAAATTAACATTGTTAAAATGGCCATATTACCAAAAGTGATCTCCAGACTCATTGTAATCCCCATCAAAATTCCAATGACAGGCTTCACAGAGACAGGATTAACAATGCTGTAATCCATATTTAGAAAATGAAAGACCCTGAATTAGCAATCCTGAATAAAAAGAGAAGTGCTAGGGGTATTACAATATCTTGTTTCAAATTATGCTACAGGTCTATAGTAACTAAAGCAGGATGTACTAATACAGATAGTATATTGACCAGTGAAATGGAATAGGATATCCAGAAATAAGCCCACAGAACTTCAACAATCTGATTCTTGACAAAAGTGCCCAAATTGTGTATTAGAAAACATACAACTTCTTCAACAATTTTGCAAGGGAAACTGGACATCCTCATATACAACACTGAAGCTAGACCCTTCTTCCCCATGTCTCTCATTGTATAAAAATCAACACAAATGGATCCAAGTCCTTAACATAATACCTAAAAACTTGAAAGCACTTCAGCAATACATAAGGGAAATGTTTCAAGATAAAGGCATCAAGAATACATAAAGAATATATTTTTTTTGGATAGGATTCTAATGACTCAGGAAATACAGCAAAAATTAACAACCGGGGTTTTACCAAATTAAAAACTCCTGCACAGAGGAGAAAAAAATTACAAGACATCTTATAGAATGAAATAAAATCTTTGTTGACTAATCAACAGGGAATTAGTTTCCATGATATATAAAGAGTTCAAAAAAAATTAAACACCAGAATCACAGACAAATAATCCAATCACTAAATGGGCAAATGAACTGAAGAGATAAGTTAAAAACAAGAACAAATGGCCAATAAATATATGAAAATCATTGAACATCTTTAGCCACTGGAAATGCAAATCAAAACTACATGGAGATTTTACTTTATTCCAGTCACTATGCTACAATCAAGAAAAAAAAAACAGATATTGGTATCTTAGTTTTCTTGTGCTGCCATAACAAAATACACAAAACTGTAATTTATAAGGAGCAGAAATTCATTAGCATGTGTCTTTGGAACCTGGGAAACTTAAAAACAGGCTAGCTATGCTGGAATGGCTTCTTGCTGAGTCATCTACAGGGGAAGGCAGAATACAAAAGTGAGAGGTGGGGGAGATCAGACAGAAAGAGGGTAACGGGGCAAATTCCTCCTTCTAGAATGAGCCCACTCCCTCCATGTTGCATTAACCCCTTCAATCCGCCTTCTTGACCTAATCACCTCTCTACATTGTACTGAGAATTAAGTTATTAGTTTCCAACACATGCTTTCTCTGCTATACATTCAAGCCACAACAAATAGGTTCTTCAGAAACTAACTCATACATGAAAATCAGTAAGGACAATCTTTGCCTGTGCCTTGTCTTGAATATTACAAGGACACAAATCACAGCTGTCACCTCAGCCATTAACTCTGATGTGGCATTAAAAAGTCTCAATATTAATATCCACCCGTGCACCTGGTGATCTTGTTAAAATGCAAACGTTGATTCAACAGATGTGAAGTGGATCTGAGAATTTTCAAGTGGAGCCTTTGAACAGCAGAGAACTAGACAGAAAACTAGCTCAGTTAAGCCACAGACATGAAGGTCATGTACTAAGCACCTGCAAAGTTCCAGGAATAACTCAACTGACTGAAGTTCACAAAGAGCAGAATGGCTTAACACAGGGGCTGGGGCAGCTAGGGCAGGAGCAGAATGAGGCAAGACAGGGATCAGAGTCAAAACCCAAGAGGCCTTTACTCTCCAGCTGACACTGGAAACCAGTGTCTCCTGCCGGACCATGTCCTGGACACCTTACTGGCTATCTCCTAATCCCTGCTGATTTGTTTCTCATGAGAAATCCCATTTGTACTAAGCTTTCCTGGTAATTCTAGATTATAGTTAGCTCAGAGCTCAGCCGCCTTTCCTCACCAGACACACATACTCAGTCAAGATCCAAGACTTCAAGTGAGCTTTGGTGAGGATCCCTGTGCAGAAGGACTTGAATTCACTCTGTATTGAAGTTGAAGTCACTCTGTATTATATCACAGAGTAGTGACTAATGTACTGCTCACATGTTTATGCCCCCAAACAGGCTTACTTTGTAGATTCTGTGTTAATTTATTGAAACTCTTCAATGAAGCAGGAACATCTTGTTAATGGCTTTCAATAAATAGCATCCTGACCTCTTGGCAGACATTATAAGCCTCTTTCCCCATTTGTAGTGTAGTTGCAGTAAGCTCAGACCAGGGGTCACCCTCTGTGAAGTAAGTGAATCATGAGGGCCTATGACCTTTAGCATCCCCTTGACTTGGGTCAGTGGGGATCAGTGGATGGTAGAGATGAGAATAAGACTGAGAAATTTGTTGATCTTTTTCCTTTCCTCCAGGGTCACCCCAGGCTGGACTATGACCCTAGCTTGGATCACAGCTTCTGTTAGGCCCTGTGATTACTAGCTTTGATCGTCAGCTTGACACAAACTTGAATCACCTGGGAAGAGAGTCTCAGTATGGGATTGTCTGTGTTCGGTTGGCCTGTGGGCATGGTGTGAGAGATGACCTCAAGTTAATTGATTGGGGGAGACCTGCCACAGTGTGGGAGTTCACCACTGCCTAGGCAGGGGTTCCTGAACTGGGTAAGTGCAGAGAAGTAGCTGGACACAAGCAAGCAAACAAGCAAGCAGCACACATTCATTTCTCTCTGCTTCTAACGGTGAATGCCATGTGACCAACTGTTTTAAGTTCCAGCCTCCTTGACATCATTGCAATGAGGGCTATAACCTGGAATTGTGAGCAAACGTAAGCCTTTGTCACGCTGAGTTGCTTTTTCTCAGGGTGCTTTATCACAGCAGCAGAAATGAAACTAGAGCAGCCTCCTTGTTTGTTTCCTTGTCTGTTTTTGAGTACCTGTTCTCCTCTGGCCTCTCCAATTCCAGAGGCTCACCAGTACTGAGTTGTACTTCAAGGTCCCTTAAACATGCCTACACCTTTACAAATGGCCATCTTATTAAATTCTGCTGAATGGTACAATTTTGAGTATGACATCTGTGTTCTGATAGGACCTCAGATCCATAGCCCAACACTGGCAGACCCGAGTCTCATTCATGTACTCTCAGTATATTTCATCCAAATTGTATCAAATGGCCCTGTGTGGTGCTGAATTTCTATACAATGTTCCCAAGTCCTTGACCATAATATGCTAAATTTCATTTTTGAGCATTTTTCCTTATTTTCAATAAAAAAGTCATGCATGCCCCAGATAACACACAGGTCTCATTGCCTGGGATGTCATAGGCAATTGCATCAGAATATTTTGAGCACTTCTTTCCTCTCAGCCCTCCTGAGACATAGATTAAACTGTCATCTTCAATTAACAGCAAAGCCAGCCACAGCAGAGAGCGTGGCTTTCTCAAGGTCATTTCAAGTTGATGATCAGGGTAACATTCAAGCTCTGACTTCCTGAATCTTCCATCAGTTTCTCGGACTACAGAAACCATATAGTGTATTTATGATCTGCCTGGTATGATTAGTCCATGAGATGAGCCATATGGAAAAAGCGAATAATAACTACAATTCCATTCCCATCTCTCTTTATTGAGGAATTGAAAACAGATCGAGGCAGCTCTCATTCTGTCTGCTGTGTGTGCAGATGTTGGAAATCAGTCACCTGAGCAGTCTGCTGAGACTGTTTAGGCAACTTTTCTCTCTTCCTTTCCTCTTCTCTCTCATAATTTAAATTTCCCATGGTCTTAAAATAGCATCATGGGAAGTTGCAATGTACTAATTCATAAGTGCCAATTTTCTTCTTGTAAATTGCTCTGGATACTAATTGGATCTTAAATGTGCCTGAATGATTTTGCTAAAAGCTGTTTTACCTGATTCCTTAAGATTGCTCAAGGTTCATTTATATTTTGCTCAGAGGTTATGGAAGCAGAAGTCCCACTCAAGTCTGATGCTTGAGACGTTCATCCACCCAAAATTATCTCCATGGATGCTAAAGGCGCGTTCCATCCCTTCTCCACCCCGCCTCCACTGTTCCTGCTTGCACTCTTCTGTGCATTCTGCACAGGTGCGGGAGGTTGGAGAGTAGAGTTTAGTATTGCTGGAGAGTTCTTGTTATAAATTAAGGCATTGTGGTTTCCAACCACAAGACGATATTATCTATTTCTATGATCCATAGGCAATAAGATCCTTCTTCACTAGGTAGGATACAATTCACCCATCATTATAAACACATGAAACACAAAACTGTTCATCATGTAAACACAAAAATGTTCATCATGTAAACACATGAAACACAAAATTATGCAACCCCTTCTCTGTCTTTGCTGAGCAGACCCAGAGGATGAGAAGGGTTGATACCTGACCTGGAGTGTGTGAAATCATAAAACTAAAATTTCACATTGCAGAACTGTATGGCATAACAAAGAACTGGGCTCAGCTCAGGCCACCTGCAATAAGGAATGGGGAAAGGGCTTCCACATATGCATGTGGCAATGACAACCTGCTGAGAGATGATCTGCCTGGAGACAGACTGCCATTGGATATCATAGGACGGCATGGGAAACCATGATTGGCTAGCCAACCCCTTATAATCCCAAACGCTTCCCGGAATAAAGGAGTCTGCAGAAGCTCGCCCTCTGCTTGCTTTCACCCGACTCCCAGTGTCTGTATCGTGACTCTGCGCCTCTTACCCCCATATCGGCAGGGACCCTGTGTCCCCCTCCGGCTGGCTCCGGGGGCGGACAGTAACACAGAATGGGTCAAAATGTCTAGAATTGTAAATAAGAAATATATATATATATATAAATTGCCTGAGTCAAAATTGTTCCAACATTTTGTTATGAAAAGTTCAAACATACAACAAAGTTAGAAGGATTTCATAGTGAATACCCATGCTAAGGGCTGAATTGTGTTCCCCTCAGATTTATGTTGGTCCTAATCCTCAGTACAGTAGAATGTAATTATATTTAGAGATGGAGACTGTTAGAGAAATAAGATTAAATGGAGTCACTGCTGTGTTCTCTAATTCAATGTGATTGGTGTCCTTATAAGAAGAGACTAGAACAAAGGCACACATGACAGAAAGACTGTATGAAGATGAGGACTCAAGAATAGGGCAGCAACTCTTAGCCTTAGAAGGAACCAACCCTGAAGATTCTCTAATCCTGGACTTCCAGTCTCCAGAACTGTGAGGCAGTAAGTTTCTGATGACCAAGTTTGTTATGCTTTGCTATGGAAGCCTTGCAAAGCTACTATAAACCATGTGCCTATCTCCTGGATCCTATCATTAGCAGGTTACTATCCTTGATTCATCATATATCAATTCATTTTCACACATTCCAAAATTGTACCTTGTTTGCCACCTCATGCCCCTTAAAGGTACAGTAACACAATGGGTCTAGTTGGGGAACAATTATTTCTGAGGTACTGAGGCATGTCTATATGAGAATGGCAAAAAGTATAAATCAGCCTTTGTAGCTGTGTTAATGAAAATATATAAATTGGTGACACTGGTCTTTTGGGGTATGAAAAAATCCCTATAGAAACTACAACACAGTAGCTTTTGAGCTAAGGTTTCCCTGAGAAGAGGAGGAGGGTTGAGAACAGTGAGAATTTTCCATGCTGCAAGCAGAGCAACACAGCCCAAGACCTGGAATCACACAGTCTGAGCAGAACCCTGGTTACCAGGGTGAGGTAGACTCTCCCTTGCAGGAGCGAGAGGTACCCAGGCCTTGGTGAACACAGTGCTTCCCAAACGGTGAGCTCCCCAGGAATCCCAGTTCAGAAGTACCAGGTAAATTCTTCTTGGTGACAGGATCCCTGTCCCTCCAGGAAAGACAATAGTAGCTTATTTCTTTGCCTTTTGAAAGGAACTAGGTTTAAAGACTGTGTGGTCTTTTTTCTTAATTAATTTGCACTTGACATTTAGTATGTGCTCATTATTGACAGCAATGATAATAATGCATTTCCACTGCCTGGTAATTGTATGCCTGAGGAAGCAAGTGAGTGTATGCAGAGATAATCAATTTTGTTTCCTTCTTGGATGGGAGAGCTTGTCTAGATTCTAATGATAAGCCGACTGGCTCTCTCCTTAACGATTCTCCTGGTACTATTATCCATATCACTTCTGGTGGTTCTTATCAATCATTTAATGTTACTCCATATTTAATTTCAGTAAGACTTGAAATGTTGAAACTGCTACAGGAGAACATGTGGGAATGAATTCTAGGCATGCGTGTAGACAGGGACTTTCTGAATAGGACACTGAAAGCACAGGAAATAATTGTAAGGACTGAACTAGGGGATTGCATGAAGCTGAAAAGCTTTACATGGAGTAAACTATCTTCATAGTGAAGAGACAGCCTATAGAATGGGAGAAATCCTGGCCAACTACACAGCTCAAAGATTAATATCCAGAATCTGTAAAGAACTCTCAAAGTTAAACACCAGAAACCCATAGAATCCCATTAAAAAACATGTAAATGAATTGAACAGAAACTTCTTGGGAGAAGAAATAAAATACACAATAAATACATGAAGAAATGTTTGTTGTCCTTAGCAACCAGGGAATCTCAAATCACATTGAGATTCCACCTTACCCCAGTCACAATGGCTGCCATCAAGAAAACAAATGACAGCAAATGCTGGTAAGGATCTAGGGAAAGTGGAGCCCTTAACATACTGCTGGTGCAGCTACTATGGAAATCAGTGTGCAGGTTCCTCGAAGAACTTTAAAATTGTCCAGCAGTAATATTCCGGAATATATATGTGCAAAGGAATCTAAGTTGTGTGCAACAGAGACACTGCTGACCCATTTTAATTGCTGGACTACTCACAGTCACTAAAATATAGAACAACCTAGATATCCATCAACAGAAGAATAGATTTGGAAAATGTGCTAGATATAATATAGGGCTCTATTCAGTTGCAAAGGAGAATGAAATTATGTAATTTCCAGAAAAATGGATAGAACTGTAGATCATCATGTACAGAAAATAAATTAGACTGAGAAAACCAAGAATCCAAGTATCCCAGCTCCTTCTCATAAATAATTATCTATCTATCTATCTATCTATCTATCTGTCTATCTATCTATCTATGTATCTATCTATCTATCACCTATCTATCATCTATTTATCTACCTATCATCTATCTATCTATAGCTATCATCTGTCAATTATCTATCCATCTATCCACCTTTATATCTACCAATCAAGAAAGTACAAAATAAGGGGAAGGAAGACAGTACATCATATATTTTTCTCTCATAGGCAGAGTCTAGATTTGACTACAGACATACAAATGTACACACATGTATATATGACATGAAAGGGGACAGTTGGAGGCAGGGAGAGTTGAAGGAGGTCAGGTGGGGGCAAGCATGAGTACAGTAATGAGTACACAGAGTAATTTATGTGTATGAAAAATAAAAATAATGAAAATAAAGTGCCACAGAGCTCTGTTCTAGGAGAAAGGACAGAGGAAAGTACACAGCCGGGCTGGAGGCACAGCCTCAGAAGCAGTGGAAGCCATCTTTCAGGATCAGGAAGGAGTGGCACTCAGCCATATATCCTATTCAGGGATATGAGTATCCTTGTCCTTTTCCCCGCTGCAGTGCTGGAGATTGAACCCAGGGTCTTGTTGGCAAACATCTGCTACTGAGCTACATTCCCCTAGAAGTCTCAGTAAACTTCTGAGGGACTTCTAAGAATAAGATAGAGAAGGTCTGGCTTCAGCTCTCTCCACTAGAGTCCCAAAGTCCCGGGTTATGGGATGGACAAGAATTCACCAGAGCAGGAACTGAGAGTCAGAAACCTAAAAGACACTGAGAGGCTCCAGAAAAAGGTGGAGAGAGAGAGAGAGAGAGAGAGAGAGAGAGAGAGAGAGAGAGAGAGAGAGCAGTTTTAATGATTTTTGGTCAACTGTGTTCTGAATGTATTAATTAGAAATTTCTAGAAAGAAATACTGCATAAACTTTGAAACCAGGCAAGGTGGCATACACCACCTATAATCTTAGTAGTAGGGAGGCTGAAGTAGGAAGATCATAGGTTCGAGGCCAGCCTGGAATATAAAGTGAGACATTATCCAAAACAATAACACAACAACAAAGAAAAACCTCAAATAACCCCAACACATAAAACAACATGAGTTTTAAATTTCAAATGGTTGCTTCTGAGTTATACAGTGAAATCTCACACTTCATTCTTCCTGAAATGTAAATCATGTCTTTGATGGTGTATCCACACCATATAGATTACCCACCTATTAGGCACTCGCAACTTTTTGGGGTGTTAGATCAACTACTGTGATATCATGGTGTTTGTGTTCAACTAATCCTTATTTTATTTAATAATGTCTCTATGGCACAGCAGTAGTGATACTAGAAATTTTATTACAGTGTATTGTTATAATTGTTCACTTTATTATGTGTGTGTGAAGAAACATGCCATATACAACATTCGCTACTACCCATGGTTTCAGTCCCCACCAAGCATCCTCTGGAGATAGGGGAAGGCTACTGTACTTTTTCTTTAATTTGATAAGTTTCATAAAATAAAAAGCATTTCATAGTCTTAGGAGTATTGGTTTTATTAAAAGTATGAGATGAATAGATCTTGGGGGCCTAGGGAAGCCAGAAGGAAATGTGTTGCATCTGAAGCCCCCTGAGAAATGCACATATGGTGCCTGAATACTAGTACATATGTATGTATGTATGGGGACTATATGGCAAGGAACACAGTGCCAGACAGGAGAGACCTCCCTTTACATAATTGGTCAGAGTGGTCCAAGAGACTCCCAAAATAACACAGGCTATTTCCAGAGCTCTTGGTTATCTCCTAGAACTGGAAGATAAGACCCTACTGCTGAAGACAGGACATACTTCGGATATAGGACTTGGAGCAATAGAGGAGGAACTGATCTGGAAGCCTTCTACCTGAAGTTTAACTCTCATAGCTCTGGGGGATACTATGCAAACTGCTAAGGGAAAAAATCAATTAATGGTCCAACTCAGCCCTAAAGCCTAATAACCATAATGACCAGCACAGCAAACTACCTCTACTGGTTCAGTAGTGGTCCCGTTATTTAGCGGCATTCAACAGTTTGTATAAATGGATTTAAAGCCCTCTCAGTGGGAGTAAACTCATGGGTAGCACTGTAACACAGCCAAATACAAATGGCTGGACAGGTTATAGATCTTAGAGAAAACCCTATCTCTGTCATATCTCCAGACAAATGAAATTTCTTATACTAAATATAGATCCTTATCTTTAAAGACAAGTACACCATACATCACGCATCAAAGAAGCTTCTTTTTGCAACAGATAGAGGCTACTGCAGAGTTCCACAACTGGTCACACACAGAGAATATACATCTGAGAGATTCCCAGTCCTAGGTGGCACATCTACAGTGGAACCTCTACACCTAAGACTCATGGAACATAGGAGAACGGAGGGGGAAATGGTAAAAAGAAAACTAGTGCATCCCCCAACTCTCACCAGTGAAACTTCCTTATACAACAGAGTGGAATGCACACAAAAGGCCAAAACTCTTAAATAGTAAGAGACTGCAGAGTGTGTGTCCCTGGATAGAACTCTCATATCAAGCCTCTCCCACCCACGGCTCAGGGATTATTGTGGAAGAGGAGGTAGAAAGATTGTAAGATCCAAGCTTGGTCCATGAACAGAAGCAGAAGCTTTCAGGTCTCTGGAAGCTTGAATACGTGAACTTATGGCAATGATGGCATCAAGCGCAGGACTCATGTCGATCTAATCAGACAGGGCCCAGAGTGGATTGAGGGAAATGGGTGGCAGGTCAGCCCTAGTCTGGGAACTATTGGAGACTGATTACTACTGGGTGAGAGAGAGTAGGTCGTACCAACGATCTCTTGATAGGCTGACTAGACTCCAGTGGATGAATTTGTATCGAAGGAAATCTGGGTACAAATGCCTCACTAGATAGGACTTAACATGTATGATGGAACACATGAGGTTCAGTTGGGGAGGTTATGGATGGGAACTGGGTCTAAATTTGATTAAGAACTGTTGTATGAAATATACAAAAGCTCAATAAAAACTTTTTTGAAGTATAAAATCTTTATTAAATTTAATACTTCACTTGAAGAAATGATTTAAATCTTGGAATTGGATCCTGGGAAGTTGATAAATGATTTCTTTTTCTTTCTGTCTATATATAAAGTAGCCAAGCTTTATTCCTATGAGCCATAAATTCTCACAGAAATCAAATTCACACATATATTAACTTCTCATTCTCAATAGCATTTGTTAATGTCTTCATAGCCACCCCTTTTAGATATGAGTTAACAACAGCAATAAAGACCTCCCTTGCAGCACCATCCAAGTTGGATGTTCTGTTTCTGATTTCTCCTCAAGGTCTCACACTATGTGGTAATGATGACAGTGATGACAACATTAGCCAGGCACAGAGTAGAAGCAAGGGACTGAAGTAGGTGGAGATGATATCAGATGAGCCAGAAGACAGACAGGGCTGTGGCTGGCCAGTCAGCAGCTGGAGTAGTGGCAGCAAGGAAGGGGTGGATCCACCCATTGTTCAAAGCAGGAGCTGTTGTGGTTTGGGAGCAGTTTATCCCCACCAAGTTCATGTTGAGAATGTGGCTGCCAATGCAGCAGCTTGGGGAGGTGGGATCTTAAAAAGAGATTCCTATCTTTCCTACAAGCCTGGTATTGTCTCCTAGGGAAGTACTTGTTTCCTGAGAGCAGGTCATTACAAAGTGGGTCAGTTCTTTCTTCTCTTTCTCTTTCATCCATTCATTTCCAGTGTCTACCATAAGGCCTTCACCAGAAACCATGCAGGTGATGGTACCACGCTTTAGACTTCCAAAATCATGAGGCAGATCAAACTTCTTTTCTTTATAAATTACTAGACTTAAGTATTCTGTTACAGCATCACAACAGAAACAATGAAGGAACATAATACACTTAGTTGATGTGGTAGTTAGTCTAAGGAATTGAAATAAAAAGCATGATGGGATTTCCCATTTTCTATATCCAACTCTCTTAAGTTGAACTTCAGGAGAAAAACTAGCCAGCGAATATGGCCCTTATGTTCTAAAGTCACATGGATTAAACATTGACTACAAAATTATGAAGGATTTCTTCTGCTCTTTATTAAACAAGCAAACATTGCTGAAATGCCTCTCCTACGTCAAGGTTGACAACTTTTCCCAAGTTACTAAACATAAAAGAAGCAAGGTTGGAGGACAGGTGGACCAGCTAGAGGCCTCCTTCAGTGTTGCTCAGGATAGGCCATGGTGGCTTGGGCTGGTGGTGACATGCAGGATCTAACACAGATAAAAACCAACACCTCTTGTGAGAGGATTGAATATGCGGGTAAAAAAAGGGAGAAAAGTCAAAGGGGACTCCACTGCTCTTGTCCTAGGCAATAGAAGAAGGAACATTGAACCTATCAAGATGAGGTCTGTGGGGGTTTGCAGGGAGGGCTGCACGATCCTTGGGCCTGCTGACTCTGTGGTCTCCATTGAATATCCAAGCAGAGAAGTGAATGTACAAGTCTATAATCCAGATGCTAAAGAACCAAGCTGGCAATTGTTAAGATTTAGATAGAGCGTCAGTCTAGGACACCGTATGCTGCCATATGGCTATTCAATATTTTAATTCAGACTTGGACTTGGAATGCCTACTATTTTAAATAGCTGGCACATAGCTCAAGGAAAAAAGAAAAGGTCAGATTAACCTAAAAACTCATACGGGACAATAATACGCAAGATAGTATTTATAACTGAGCTCCTGACAGAGGTGGACGGATACGGAGAACGTTGGAGCTTGAACACTCCTAACTAACTCTGAGGACACTCAGATCGTCTGCCTTATGCCTATGGCCCAATGTGTACACAGGGGCCTAAAAATAGCAGCTGGCCATTTGGCATCTGGCAAACAAAGAGTAGGTAAGTGAATGAATAAGAGTTTGGTGGAAGGGCAGTCAGATTTCCTACAGTGTAGGGATAGCTGGGGTCCTGTACTTGCAGAATGACTGTGCCCAGGTCTCTTTCAAACATTGATGATTTCATACTGTCCTAGAAAAATTTTCTGTTGCTGTGATAGGATAAGCCACTCTAACCAAAACTAACTTGGGAAGGAAAGGAAAGGGTGTTTTTTGGGCTTATACACCCCAATCACAGTCCATCATTGAGGGAAACCAAGGCAGACAACTCAAGCAAGAGCCTGGAGGCAGGAACTGAAGCAGAGGCCATGGAGGAGTGTTGCTTACTGGCTTGCTTCCCTGGCTTGTTCAATTCCCTCTCTTATATGACCAAGGCCCACCTGCCTAGGAATGGTACCTCCACAGTGGGCTAGGCCCTCCTACATAAATTGACTATTAAGAAAATGCCTCACAGACATGGCCAAGGCCAGTATGATGGAGGAAATTCCCTCTTCCTGGGTGCCTCTAGCTTGTGTCAAGTTGAAAAAAATTAACCAGCACACATTCCTTCTGATATCACTCTGAATTTCTTCTGGTGAAAATGAACCCCACCCTCCAGATTTTCTCCTATAATAGGGATTTGTGGGTGAGTGCTTTAGGGGTCACTGAGCTGAGGAAGGGAAGGGATGTCAACCTCTGACTAGGGAGAGCCCAGGGCAGGGGCAGTGTACGGTCGCACCTCTACGGTCACCTCTTCTGCCGGGAAAGATGTTGGTGAAGAGAGCTGAGGAACAGAGACACTACTAATTTGCCAGCCCTGCAGAACCTCTAGGGAAAAGAACAAAACAGCATTCCCATTAACTACAGAACTGGGATAATTTGAGTTGCTTTTCTAAGATGGCTTGTCTCTTCTTGGCTAATAATTACTAAGGCAAACTTCATTTTCTCTTTACGTTCAGCTCTGACATGCCTTTGACTCAGCTGGCCTGCTAGTAAAATATGTTTTTTCTTGGGAAGGGACTAGGAACCTTTCAACAACACAAATCAAAGCATGTGCTATCTCAGGTGCTGGTCCTCATCATGGCTCTCAGAGAGGATGCTACTGCTAGCCACCCTGCGCTTGTGGAAGAATTAACATCAACAGCCTTCCTTTGGTGGAAAGTAAGGATGCCCATCCTGCTGTGTCACAGAAGACCACCATTTTAAGTCGCATGCAGTGACTCATACCTATGATCCTAGCACTCCAGTGACTAAGGCAGGAGGATCACTGAGAGTTCAAGGCCAGCCTGGACTACAGTAAGACACTGCTTCAAAAATCCCATATTATCCAAACCACATCATCCAACCCAAACCAGACTGAAACATGCCATCACAGTTCAGGAAACTGTTAGCTTAGAGAACTCTTAGGCACAGTGCTGGCTGGTATAGATTTTCTGCAGTCCAAAAAGAGGTAGAAGCAAACCTGATCCATGCTGCTGAGCACGGCTATGCTGGAGCCCGATGAGCACTGTACCCAGGTTCATTCGTGCAATATAGCAAACCAGATCAGAACAAGGAATCTGTTCTCGCTATGCAGTGACTAGGGATCACCAAACACACCAGCTGATACATCCCAAGCGACAGGAAGGGACCGGACAATAAATTCATTGGCACAGTGGCTGCTGCCTACATGCTCCCTGGTTGCACCGTGCATTTGTTTTGTTATCCCATCTGGATTGGGAGAGTATTTTCAAAGTACTCATTCTAGGTCTGTGGGAGCCCCTGGGAGAGAATGGAGCTGAGCAGCTGACTGTGAGCCCATCTTGTGCATCCATTTCACTCAATGTGGAACGTATGAGTTCTTCATTCTCAACAACATTCCTGGGGTTCTGCGTCCTCCTCTCTCCTCTAGACAGAGCATTCCCTAGAGAGGGAGCCAAAGCTTTCTATCTGTCAGCTCATGTCTGCTCCTCACTGACCTCAGGGTCACCCTGAGGGTGCACCCTTCAGCGTGCTTATTAACTATGCTCTCTGACTTTTCCCACATTCATATTATTGACCAGTGTCTGGTTAACAAGAGTGAGAGAAAAAGGAATGGTGTCTACCGAACATCGACCATTTGTTTGTACAATCTTCTCTCCTGGAAAATGTCCATAGAACATGTTTTCTCCTCTTCAAACATCCATCATTAGACTCGCACTTGGTATACAGAGAACGCTTGGGTATTTTCCCACCTCTTCTGAGAATTTTACCCAGGATCTCACAATCCTAGGCAAGTGATCTACCAACAAGCCCAGCTTTTAGGTTTTGTTTTGTTTTGTTGTTTGTTGTTTGTTTCTGGTTTGTAATGAATACATTACATGAGAATTCACTTAAATGTTTTATCTGTTCTACTGCTGATTGTTCTCTGACTTTAGATTTCTGTTCTTATAGTTTTGATTGGTGAAACCCAGAAACCCACTCAAGAATTATTTTTTAAAATGTGTATTTTTATTTTATTCTATGAGTGTTTTGTCTGCAGGTACTTAAGCACATCTGTGTCATGACATGTCTATGGAGGCCAGAAGAGGGCATCGGATCCTCTGGAACTGGTGTTCTGGATAGTTGTTAGCCGCCATGTAGATGCTGAGAATCAAACCCGGGTCCTATGGAAGTATAGTCACTGGTCTTAAATGCTGAGCCATATCTCCAGCCCTCAAGAATTATTTTAAAGGTATAGTTAGAATAAAGTAATGAAAGCTGACTTCAGAGACAGGAGTGGTGGCACATGAGTATAAGCCCAGCACTTGGGCAGTTAGGCCAGAGGGATCACAATACTAGGCCAGTGTGTGTTACATAGCAAGTTTCAGGCAAGACTGAATTCCTTAAAGAGTTTGAAGTCAGCCATAAGAGCATAATGAGACCTGGTCTCAAAAAAGAAAAGACCTCAGGACCAATGATCCTAATTGGGACACATTTCATAAGCTGTAAATAAAATCTCAGTGATTTTTAATATTTTCTACTATTGTTATAGATTGTGACATTTCTTAACAGATCTGTATATATGCAGCTAGTGCTCAAATGAATGCAAAACTTGTCTTTATAATTATACATTACTAAGTCACAGTGATTAATGTCATGCACAGAAAGAACACTGAACATCAAGAACAATGCCATTTTGTGCTAGAGAATAAATCTACTCAGCTTTTCCTACAGAAAAGTTCTGATAAATGATATGAATATATTTTTACCAATGAAAGAAGCTGAGATTCTAATTTAAGACTCACTTCACTTGCAAATTCACTCCAATAAGCACTCAGTGTGTGCCCTTTGTATGTCTGACACTGAAGATAAAAGGTTCATGAAACACACACAGAAATAAAACCCTCAGAACTTGGACTTGTCAAGGTCACTGGCAGATGGGTTACATGGAAGAAGAAAGCCCATGAAGAAGCCCATCTTTTGGACATTGCTAGAAAGCGGTATTCTCTTAGTCTGTTCAATCTATTGTGAGAAAATGGCATGAGCTGTGTGGCTTGCCAACAGAAGACATGCATTTTTCACAGTTCTGGAGGCTAGGAAGCCCATGATCAGGGGCTGAGCATTCAGTGTCTGGTTGTTACAGTTTGAATATAAATGTTCCTAAAGGCTCAAGTGCTGAAGGCTTGGTGGTGCTGAAGGCTTGGCGGTGGGGCCTAGATGGTAGAAGTGGGTCACTGGTTTAATTTCTGTTGTCAGTAATCAAACATCCTGGCCAAAAGCAACATAAGAGAGGAAAGGGTTTATGTGGTTTAATTCCAGGTTGCAGTTCATCACTGTAGGAAAATCACAGAGGCAGGAGTTTGAAACAGCTGGTCACATCACACCCATAGAAAAGGGCAGAGAGAAACAAACGCACCGTGCTGCCTGCACCTTGCTAGCTGGTTTGCTCTCTTCTAGCTTTCTCTTGTCCTGTAAATTGCAGGACTCTCTGCCCAGGGAATGGTGCTGACCACAATGGACTTGGCCCTTCTACATCAATCAACAATCAAGATAATCCCCCATAGGCCAACCTGATCTATATAATTCCTCAACTGAAACTTTCTTCCTTGGTGATTCTAAGTTGTGGCAAGTTGGCATTTAAAACCACGCACCGCAAAGGGCAGATGTTGCCATCCCTTCCTGTATGTTCTTTCCTTCTCTCTCCATCCCCGGCATCCCCCCTCGAAAGCTTCTTTGCACTTATTCTCATGGCCATGATGTTCTCAACACAGGCCTAAAAGCAATGGAGCCAGCTGACCAAGAACTGAAGCTTCTGAAACCATGGGATCAATACCTTTCCTCCTTTCTAACTGTTTCTTAGGTGTTTTGCTCCAGTGACAAAAAGCCAGCCCACAGGTGAAGGTCTCTTCCTGGCTCACAGATGACGCCTTCTCATTGTGGATGAGTCTCTTTTATAAGATTGTCTTCCATCAGGGGCTGGAGAGATGGCTCAGCAATTACTGGTTGTTCTTGCAGAAGACCGGGGTTCAAATCCCAGCACCCACATGGCAGCTAACAACTGTCCAAAACTCCAGTTCCAGGGGATCCAATGGCTTCTTCTGTCCTCTGTGGGCATTGCACGACACGGGTGCACTTATCTACATTCAGGCAATACACTCATACACATAAAATAAAAATAATAAATAAACACATGGCAGCTAACAACTGTCTGTAACTCCAGTTCCAGGGGATCCGACAGCTTCTTCTCTGTCCTCTGGGCATTGCACGACACGGGTGCACTTATCTACATTCAGGCAATACACTCATACACATAAAATAAAAATAATAAATAAAATATTAAAAAATGAAAAATAAAAAAAAGACTGTCTTGGGTCAATTCCATCCTTGAGGTCTGTTCCCTCATGACTTAATTACCCTCAAATGCTCCTCCTCTTTGTGTAATCATAGGAATAATTCTAATTGCAACAGATGGATTGAGGGGCACAAAACACTCAAACCATAGTGCACATTCATGTGTATAAGGAATCAATTTTAATGTCTTTTTAATATCCTGGCTTTGTAGGAGTTGAGTATTATTTCTCCTGGGGCAGAGATCTTTTCAAGTGTGATTTAGAAACATAGAGAAAGAAAATTCACATTTATTAAGTAAACCATTAGACAGATAAGTGTCTCCCAGTGCTAGTGAAAAGAATTACATGGAGGCATAAGTAACACAGACGTGGGGATTCTGCTGCCAGGAGTTCAATTCAAGAGGTGTAGGAAGATGGTCTAGGAACCTGAACTGTAACATGGGTGGCCTAGGAACTACACTTTGAAAACACTCTGGAAGATACTTTCCAATACCTTGGATAGATCCCAGGGGAGTTAAGAGGGAAGTTTGAAGCAAAGGACTACTGTCCCTGGGCTCTGGAAAGTATGGCCAGAAAGACAGAACATGGTTTTAGGACAAACTAGGTGGAGTATTGCTCTCAGACTTCTGTATCTGGCAATAGAGGAACTAGGTACCTGAATCCCTCACTGTATACAATGGCAGTACCTACTAGGCAAAAATCTTCCCATGCTCTCTAGTCCTTTCTGTGGACTGCCAGGGTCCCCTCTGTGTTGGGTCAGGTCAGTGTAACTTCCAACTGAATTACTGGCTCTTCTAATTCAGTTTTTTTATATTCTTAGAGACTCTGAAACTGTGCGAGGCTTTCAAATGAATATCTGTCTCTTATTCAGGTAACAATATTAGTGTGATCATTTACTGAACACCTAAATCAGCATATGCAAGGAAAGGGTGCCACTTTCTTCTTTTCTGACTAAAAACAGGGCATACATTTTCCTTTGTGAAGTTGGCATAAATCGTTCTTGGTCTGCAGCAGCACAGAGAGCGCAGCACATTTTGGCAGAAGCAGAGCTCCAGCACGTGAAGAGTTTGCATAGGTGAACAGTACCCAAACAACCTTGCTGCAAGCTTCCCCCAGGTCCTATCCAATTCTTTACCACTAGATGCTCCCAGACTTTCAAACTATCCTTCCTTTTAGTTACTTCTATACAACTTATAGCCCTTTGTTAAAATGATTATATTCTCCTGTGAACATAGAAATATTAACATCAGTAGATATTTCCTTTTAATATTAATCTATCTTCTGTTAAATAAATTCACAGCCATTAGCAATGAAATCAAACCAGGGAGATAAAATTTTCCTTTCTTGTAGGTGTATGTGTCAGACACACTGCTCAGTATGGGCTAGGAATTCTTATTCATCCCTCAGGAAGTCTTGGAAGATGTTTTCTCATTATCTCCAGGTTACCAGCGATGGCCTGGTGGCTTACAGTTTAACTGCTTTGCCTGAGTTCAAAGAGATCATCCTGAAGGACGTGTCATTTTGATAAAGTTATATTGATTGCATATTTATATTTAATGTTGATTAGTAGCCAAGAGTATGAGAAAAACAGAGGACACTCATTGTATAACATTTAGGATAATCTCAGTTGGGATAGCAGATCGTCCCATATATATATATATATATATATATCTAAGTACTTTAGTCATTGGGGAACTCAGCCCCATGTAGCCATTCAGGAGCCCAAGTGGACTGAGGCTCTGCTATCTTCAGCTCAGAGCTTCCCTGGTAATCCCCATACAGTCAGGGAAGAGGAATGGACCAAGAACATCACACATGACAGGTACCCATCAACCAGCTCTGGAGTCAGGGCCCATTATCACCAGTCACACTCAATTATTCCTTCTAATTTTAAAGGAAGTTAGAGAATATAGACCAGCTATATTTCATTTATATGTTTTCAGACAGTGGGACAGAACCCGAGGTTTTGTGTGAAGCTAGAAGTCTCTGTGATAGCTCATATTTCTGCTCTCCAAATACTGATAAATTTCCTTACTCTTTCACAGAACACAATTACTCTTCCCAGGTGGGGACGATTTAAGAACTATCTAGATGCCACTATCATGGCTTTAATCACACATTCTCCAGGTCATGTGCATCCTCTGGATAAGTTGTGGGTGATGGTCCCTGTTGTTTGACAAATTAAAAAGTAAATTGTCCTCTTTCTGCCTTGTCATCCCACCCAACCCCAATTCCCAGTGATGAAGCAGTGCAAAGAACTAAGAAACACACACACACACACACACACACACACACACACACACACACACACAGTCCCATTTCAGAAAGGAAGACCTGATACAGCACTCACATATCCATAGCAATGAGAGAATCTTTTCCAGCAGGTGGTAATGGCCCCTAGAATGTGTGTGTGTGTCGGGGGAGGGGAGTTCCTTGATGTAACTCTGCATTGCCTAAAAAGTTAATGATATCAAGATGAAATCCCTGTCAGACCCAGGCAGCCACTGGAGCTGGTAAGTAAAGATGGGGAGGGCTCCTGTCTGCCAGCTTGAGACAAGTATTTTCTCAAGGACTTTTGAAAGACCCCAAAGAAATGCTTTCCCATTCTACACATAGCTCTGTATGCATCTCATGTTCACGCAGATTTGTGGATCAAAGTTTGTATTTAACATCCATTAAGACTTCAGTAATCCAGACACGCTGCTCTAAAACAACTGTTGCCCACCCAGCATATTTCCACCCCTCCTGTCTGGATACTCCAAGGCCAGTGCACAGGTCCCCCAGTCCTTTATGTGAATCTCTCCCTTTTTACCCTTTAAAACTTCCCCTATGCCTCAGCATCCTCAAATGCATGCATTGCTTACCATGCCATATATATTCCCATTATAGTCATCTGTCATTCCCAAATAAGCATTGCTATTCTTTGGAGAATATCTGTTTGCAATTGGATCAATGCTGTTTTCTAGTCTGGAAAGAACAGCCAGTCCACTGAAATGTGGTTCTGTCCTCCAGAAGGGGTCTCCTTGCTCATTATGTCACGTACTCCCAGATGAAGGGAAATGTGTAGGTTTATTAGACAAGATAGACACCTTTTGGGGGTTCTACGAACTTTAAAGGCCATTTTCTGTTGATTTCAATTCTGTGGGAAAATAGGTCTCAGTGAGGCTTTTTCTCCTAGGATTTGCAGTTTGTACAGGTTTTGTCCAGCCTCTTTGGGAAGTTTTTCTCTCATGCTTCTTTTTGGTTCATGTTATTCCACTCTGTTCCATGTCAGAAACACAAGACTCTTTCTTTCATGAATCCATGCCTGCCTCAAGGTAAAGGCAGCTTTCCCAGGACTGTATGAAACAATTGTAGGTGGAGAGGATAGAGTCTTGATCTGACCTTGCCATGGGGATGATGAATAAATTTGTTTAGCTGAGAAGACTTAATGGGTCATCATTCCTTGAAGCCCCTCGCAGGCTTTTAATCTAAAATTTTGGGGTCTAGACCTTTTAAAACTTATAAGACCTTAAGAATGCCCATTTCCTTTTGCTTGCAAACTGGCTAGGCATCCTTAAATTTGCCTGTCTTGTAAGTTTTTAAATGCAGTAGTGAGCATCGTACACAGTATTCCAGCCAATACCCAAGACTTCCCCTAGGAAGCATTTGGCTCACCTTCAGAGTGATGTTAGCATCTGTAAAATGCTCTGTCTTTCCCAATGTGGACTTGTAGATCATAGGTCAATGTAGACTCTACTCATTCTAACATGTGGCTTCTTAAAAAATTGTTTTTATTTGTGCATATGAGTGTTTTGCCTGCATATATCTAAGGGCACCTGTGTGCACAATGCCCATGGAGGTCAGAAAAGGCAACCCAATCCCTTGGAACTGGAGTTACTAAGGATTTTTTGTCACCATGTAGGTGCTGGAAACCAAACCCAGGTCCCCTGCAAGAGCAGTCAGGCTCTTAACTGCTGAGCCATCTCTCCAGCCCCAACATATGGCTTCTTAAGGTCATAGGCCTTTGCCATCTGGTTGTGGAGGGTGAAAGAAGTGCTTGTGGGGTTTGGTGGGGCCAAGTGCATGCACTGTGCACCACCACTGCTTGTTCCATTTGCTACACTATGTCATGTGACTGTGATACAACTGCAAAGGAGGCTGCGAAGTAAAGTTCACTGTATGTCCCAAGTCAAAGCCTCTGGAAAGTACTCATTCCAGCAGATTTACATTCATTCCATTAAGACTGGAATTTGACTGCTCATTGGTCTATAAATGTATCTAAATTCTCCCCAACCTTGCCAATACCCACAGCCCCAGTTTGGATGCAGTACAATGACCTCTTCTTTGGTCTCAAACAAGTAAGTCTTCATGCTGGCTTAGAACTCTCAGCCTGGTAGATACCCAATCCTTGATGTGATGCTATACAGTCATGGGAAGGAGTGGAGCACTTCTGTGATGGTTAAACCCAGTTGGTACTGTTCTTAAAAATACTTTATTATTTTTATTTTATGTGTACGAGTGTATTGCCTACATGTATGTAAGTGTACCTATGTCATAAAATACCTGTGGAAGTCAGAAGAGAGAGCATCAGATTCCCCTGGACCTGGAGTTACAGACAGTTGTTAGCCCCCTTGCGGGTGTTGGGAATTGAACCCGGGTCCTCTGCATAGCAGCCAGTACTCTTAACCACTGAGCCATCTCTCCAGCCCTGCCCCCATTTGTTACTTAATGATATCTAGACTCACTTGGGCATGATTGTGGAGGGATTGTCTTGATGAGGTTAACTGAGAAGGGAAGCCTGCCTGTTGTAGTGGCACCATTCCCTGGGCTGGAATCCTGGGCTGTATAAATGGAGACTGGGAACTGAGCAGCAGCATGTAAGCATCACTCTCTGCTTTCCAGTTGCAAGTGACATGTGACCAGCTACTTCAAGCCCACACCACTTTGACTTCCTGCTACGGTGAACTGTGAGCCAAAAATAAACCCATCCTTCCTTAAGTTGCTTTTGCCAGGGTACTTTAACAAAGCAACAGGAAGACTACGTAAGACAAGTTCCTCTGCCTAGGATGCAGCACCATACAAATAAAGTCTGAATTGTGTGTTTTAGTTTCAGAATAGTCTTTTTGCTCATGTCAGAGAGAAGAGTCTGGATTTTGGAGAACATTTGATAGCATCCACCACAATGAGGAAAGAAATGCTAATTCTCAGTGCCCTGAAATAGGGCTCAAGGTATGAAAGGGTCAGGCTTTGGAATCTTCAGTCTTGGGGTTTTGTTTATGTTGCTTTTCTTTGTTGGGTGAGGGCAGTAAAGAGGAATTCCTCTCCATTAAATGATCCTCACACATTCCCCAGTATTCTATGTGCTGTTATAGTTATGCATGAGCCAGACGTTGTGGACTTAACAAACTATTATTGTCTCCCTAAGGAAAGGCTTCACAAGCCTGACATTTGTGTTCATGAAGTTTTTGGTCTCACATGCTGCCTGTGGGAGCTCCAGCTACTGTGTCCCTTTTGTTACTCCCCTGGCACTGTGGCCGATTCTTCCTTTTCCACCCTTCCCCTGCTTCTCTCCACCGCCCCAGGCTGGCAGAGATAAATCAAAATGTCAAGGCTTGATCCTGTGTGCACATCCCATTAGCACTTCCATCATTCTTGATAAGCATTTAATTGAACAAAATAAATGTTTTACTACTGAATTGTGGCAGATTGTACACTTGGGGGCTCCTATAAGCATTAGGGTAGGCAGAGAACATGGAGAAAAATGGGTTATATTCCAGCCTGTGGAATCTGCAGTCATTTCACTATGGTATGCTAGAATCTACCCCACAAGAAGGAATAGCAAATCCAAATGCAGAATTTGGACAAACTGCCTAGGTTTTGGTGATTGTTTTTGTGGTGGTTTTTTGTTTGTTTGTTGTTGTTGTTGTTAGCACTGTAAGAATCATTTCTCGGAACTACCTGAGTTACAGAGTGAATTCAAAGCCTGGCTGGGCAAAATTAAAAGTAATAAAAGGGCTCTGTGGTAGAGCGCATGCCTAGTATGTGCAAGATTCTGGACTCAACCTCCAGCAACTCCGTGATCCCCACAAAAATAGAGAAGAAAAGAAAAAAAAGTAACTTTTCAGTTACTTAAAAATTTTCCAGCCTATACTTCAAAATAGAATGGCTTTAATCACCAAAGAGTGGATATTAAACAATGCATACCTAGAACATATGTAGATCATTTGTGTTCCGTTGGCATAAATGATTGATCTGACCAAGCCATTCAAGTTCAATGAGGTGGAAAGAGAGAACCAGAACTTTTCTAGTGGCTTATGAAAAAAATGTCTTGCTCTGCATGTTCTATCTATAGGCAAAATTTATGAACTGCTCATCAGACTTTATACCCATTGATGGCTTTCTCACACTGAAACTTGTGGTGATAGGGTATGTTATAAAGCCAGTGGGCTTTGTGGATGCAGGCTTAATGCCACAATGCCTATCCTTCACAAAAATTACAAGTAAGAGATTAGCCTATAGAATGGGGTCACCATGTATGAGATTACTTAAAAGTTCATGAATAGAGGCACTGGCAGACCCACAATTTATCTCTACTTATTTGCAATTTTAGTGACTTGCAGTCAACCATGATTCAAAAACACTAAATGATGGTTTCCAGAAATAAGTAATTTATGTTATATTATTTATTTGTTTTTTTTGAGACAGGTTCTGCTTGTAGCCCCAGTTGGCCTGGAACTCACTATGTAGACTAAGCTGGCCTCAGTCACACAGAGATCTGACTTCTTCTGCCTCTTGAGTCCTGGGATTAAAGGCATGGGCAGCTACACCTAGCCTATTTTTAAATTTAAACTTGTAAACCATTCTTAGTAGTATGATGGTGAAATCTTGCACTGTCCTACTCCATCCTGTCCAGCATATTCACATTGTGCATGCAACCTATTAGTTTGCCATGTCTGTTTTCAGATTGACTGCATGCCATCACAGAACTTGTGTTCAGAAGCCCTTAGCAATTTAGTAAGGTGATAAAATGTTTCTTATTAGTCAAAGGGTGAAACTTCCTAATGTATTACAAAATTTAAAAAAAACCAAATGCTGAGATTGCTAAGATCTACAATAAGGATGAATTTTCTATTTATGAAATAGTGAAGGAAAAAGAAATTCATGGGGCTGGAGAGATGGCTCAGTGGTTAAGAGCACTGACTGCTCTTGCAGAGGACCCAGGTTCAATTCCCAGCACCCACATGGCAGCTACTAACGACCCTTAACTCCAGTTCCAGGGGAATCCAAAGCCCTCTTCTGATCTCCGATATGGGATTATATGACACGGGTGCACTCACATGCATGCAGGCCAGGCAATACACTCATATACATAAAATAAAAATAATAAAAATAATTTAAAAAAAGAAATAAAAAGAAATTCATGTTGTTTTCACCGTTGTACCTCAAAATGCAAAAGCTATAGTTACTGTATGTGATAAGTGATTAATTAACATGGAAAAGGCATTACATTGTGTAGAAAGAAACAGCACATACAGGACTGGGAACTGTGTGTGGAGTTGGGCATCAAGGGGGTATCGGAACACAGCTACATATGAAATGATGGCTACACCACAGACAGGGCTGCAAATCCACACTTGAAATGACAATTCAGTGGAAGCCCATCACTTCCTTACCCTCTCCATACCTACCTGGGTTCCAGTAGGCCACTGTGAAGAATGTCAATGAATTAGAAGGTGCCTGTTGCCTGACTCTGTGGGTGAGCTCTCTGATCAGCAGAAGCTTCTGCCAGATGTGCCCAGGTGTGACCATCAAACCTTCCAGTATGGCTGCTCCCCTCACAGTGCTATTGGACAGGCTTTCAGGAAGGTAGCAGAGCTAATGCCTGGCATCCTCTCCCCAACTACCATATCCTGCTATTTCAGAGGCTCTCTGGCTACCAGTTGTTACAAAACTCCCAAGAGACAAATATTCTCTCACTCAGTGACTTCAAAAATGTTCTCTAAAGTAGTTTATTCCCAAAGCAACTTGTTATTGATTTTCACTCTGATTCCTCCCAAGTCATGAACATACCGTGAAACCATTAACTCTGGTCTCTCATCAGCACAGCTCTGTGCTACTGACATCTCTCCTTCAAGGCAGATTGAGCAAGCTGGGGAGGTCCTCCCTCCCCTCATTCCTGAGGCCACCCACCTATGGGACTGAGAATCTGAGATGTCTACTTTCAAATGCAACTTTATAACCTATAGAACAATCTGAAAACAAGGGCCATGTTTCTGTTTTTCCTCAGTCAACTGGTCCCTGGGAAGCTCCTTATCAGATCCCCAATTTGTGTTGAGGGAAAGGCATTGGCGCAGGAGGAAGGGGTACATGAAAGCTGGAGCCACTTGCTCAAGTTAAGCTGGAGCCACTTGCTGGAATCCATTTTTCTACATGCTTGTTCAACTTGGCGATGGACAGCAGTTGCCTTCATCCAAATTTGTAGCTGAGTGACTTAGAGAATATCTGATTTCTTAATGTGCATTTTAGGTCACATAGAAACTACCATGGATTAGAATCCATGAGTTTTTTGTTGTTTGGTTTTGTGTGCCTTTTGTGGGGAGGAGGTGGTTTCTGCTAGAAACGGATGATGAATTCGTTACAAAACTTACATGTGATCTCTTCTCAGGGTATATTACAGACCACACTGAATGTGCTAGAAGATGTGGTTCCTGTGCAGACCACTTTGCCCAGTAGACTTGATCAGCTACAGAATTTTAATAATGGACTCACTCAAGTCTGGGAGCCTGACAGGTAGCTTGGGACACAGTCTGGCATAGTATGGTCTTGTTGCTCCAAGAATCTCTTCCCATATACATGCTTATCCTCAGTAGAAATCAGTTAAGTTTTGCTTTGTATTAGGTTTATAGAATCTCCTTTGAGAGTACATTTTACGCTATCCCTTGTGGTCCACAGTGAACCCACAGCTGTTATTGGAGTCTAATCACAGCTATCAGAAGCACCAAGAGGAGGTAGGCTGGAACTGACGTCGAAATAGCATCCCTGCAAAGAAACTACTTTGGTGTGATTACTGTTTGGTCTCCAAGAATGAGTAGGCCCAGCGTGAGGAAGCTTCTTCTGGCAAGAGAATATGCAACTCAGTTACTCAGAATCTCAGAGATCTTCCCTATTAATGCCACTGTAAGCTCAGCGACTACTCATTTTCTGATCGACTTCCTTATATATCTTGGAGACCTGGCAAGGATGTCTCTGTCATATTTCAGCAGCTTTGGGTTAGTTCTCCAGTCTTGACTGTTTGTCTGTGAGAAATAGAGCGTTTCTTTAAGGCAGCCCTAGAAGCTTCCTTTCCCCTACATATACCTAAAGATGAGAGCTGAGCACTCAGCACGCTACTTCCTGCCCCAAATCTTCAGTGCAGTGAGAAACAGTCACTGAACCTTGTATTCCTTGAACACTTCATTTCCACTGGAACATTCTATGGGCAGTAAGTCTTCCCAAACTTTACCTTCCCTAGCATTTGGGTCCAGGCCACTGCAGTTAAGAATTTACAGCTTTGCACAACATTCCACAGATGGTAAACATCTCATTTTCCCCTTCAAATCTAAGTCTGAAGAAAAATATTGTGGTACCCAGATTGTACCCACAAACATTCAGATGGGAAAGAGCCATTCCATGGGCGATAGTGTAGAAAACACTGTCCAATACAACTGTGGGGAGAACTGTGCCAGTGATGGTTGCAGAAGCTGCCGCCAGTGACCTCAGGCTGGCACAGACAGATTCACAAACACACCCCAGGATGTCACTATGCTTCTCTGGGTGTCTGACAAAGTTTCCTCAGCCCTCTCCACAGAGACAAGGGAGCAGGCAGATCTTGGGGCTTTCTGGGATGCTGCTGACAACCATACATCTGCTGAGAGCTTTACTCACTATGTTGCTGCTTCTAGACGCCCACACTCTCTAGTATCCTCACCTTCAGAATTTCTGATTGGCAGTGTTAACCAGAGCACAGCGAGGGTGAAGGTTCTGGGGGGAATGGGACGCATGGCTTTACCTCTGTGGTGCAACGGAGAACCTACAGAGTCCTGGGGAGTGTAAGTGGACTGCAGACTGTGCTTCACTAGTCTCTGGTCTGCTTTTCTGATGGGTGCATGCTACTGTTTGAACTTCCTTTCCAGAACTCATGTTAAATTTAACTCACGCTAAATGCTCTGCACTCTTTAAGGGTTAATGCCATTTTGTGATGTGATCTGTCTATGGTGAGTCAGAAATGTGTATTCTCCTATCCCAGCCCTCTCTGCCGTGCCAACTCATCGTGTGTTGCTTTATTCCATGTTATGATGCCAGGAGAAGGCCCTGTCAGATGCCAGCATCTTGAGCTTGCACTTCCCAGCCTCTGGGACTATCAAGACAATTTCTTTTCTTTATAAAAGCTATCCGGTTTGTGATGCTGTATTATAGTACCATAAAATGGATAGTGACCGTGGTTTCCTATTAAGTAAAATGTGTAAGAAAATAGAGTGACTTAGGAAGGGGGTGATAAATAAGTGAGGGCTCACACTCAAGGGTTCAATAGCCACAATTTTTCCTCATTCCGGGTGCATGCCTCAGGTAAGTGTGACTTTTCCCCTTCATACAGAGGCCTATCATTTTCCGGCTGGGCTTGACCAATAGAATGTAGCAGATGTGTGTGAGCTCTGGAGCCCCAGCTTTTGTCCTCCAGGAACTCTGCCTGGATGTCACTTAGAAAGAAGCTGCTCAACTAAAAGAAGCCCAGGCAGTCCAGCAGAGAAGTGGAGGGAGCCATCCCACAGGGGCAATGCCTGCCGGAAACGTGAATGAGACCAGCCTGAATCACCTGGCCAGGTTTTTCCAACAGATGTGGCCAGGTAGTGTGTCCGAGAGAAAGGAGCTGAGGAGCTCTCCAACCAAAGAGAATTCATCACTCTTGTGTTTAGCTGTGACAGTTTGCTCTTTTTAGCAGAAGCACTCACAGTATGGAGCAGAGGGAGGACGTGCAAAGGGAGTTAAAGAGAAGGTCACCTGCCTTCAGGTAACTCCTCACACTGCTTGCTAGTTACTGGCTTTATTTTCTCTGAGGTGTCTGTGCAACGTCTGATGAGAACTGCTGAAATAATCTTAACTCCTTCACTGGGGCAATAGTTACAGACCTCCTGGCAGTAGGTCTAGAAATAATACGGGATAAAGGGGCAAAGCAGGAGTAGGAAGTTCTGGAAACATCCTGACCTGTGGTGTTTTCCCATTTTATGAGGATGATTCCTGCTGCTTTATTAGGGGGCCTCAGACACAAACCACCAGACTGACTTCATTCTCTTTTAAAAGTTAATCAGATGAGCTTTCTGGAAGACATGGACATCTAGCAACCATCAGAGTTCCTTTCTATGAATTATTTATATATATTATACTGTGGAGATCAAAATATAATAGTAATAATGCCACTAACAATTCATATTCATCAGGTGTCACACAATGCTAAATAATTCATTTGCACTGTCTAAATTAATAATCGAAATAATTCAAAAGGCAGGAGCTGCTATTATCTCTGTGCTTACATCTCTGTGTGTTATCATCATGAAGAAACTGAACCTCAGAGAGAATAGACAGTGTGCACAAAGTCATGCTGCCAATTTGGGAGGCAGCATTCAAGGTGTGACTCCAAGGGCTTTCTAGGTGCCTTGGCCATTGATGCAGTGATGATGGCTACTGGGAGTTTTGCCAGTACAGCTATAGGCATTTGGAACTCTGAATATAGGCTAAAAATATCAATAAGCAAAAAAGCTGGGTATCACCCTACGTTGTGCTCCATCCACCAGAATGTGAAGCTTCCAAAATATTTTTAAAATATGCTGTCTGTGATGTCATATTTATTGATTTTTTTTAGAAGTGTGTGGTATAAATAAACAACATTTTAATAATTATTTTACTTTTAAAAATTTGAGGCATATAGACATGAGTGATTCATATGTGTTCATTAAGTCATCCTTTGGTGTCCAAGGGGAATGGGTTTCAGGACCTTTGAGGTCAGAATTATGTGATGGTTCAAGTCTCTTTTAGAATGCTATAGTATTTGTACATAGCTTACATATTTATTCCTCTATGCATTAAATCACATTGACACTGCTTATGACATGCCAAGTCAATAGCCATGTTATTGTATTACTTAGAAAATAATAATGAGAAAAGTTGTCAGATTTTCAGTACAGACACAATTAAAAATATATTTGCTCTATGACTGACTCATGGATGGTGAACTCAGACATGTGGGCTAAAGGTATATGCACAAGTTTATAAGTAATATATAATATGTGCATATATGTGGGAAAGAAGAGACTGTAGCACAGTTTGGAATCCTCTTGGTTTCCCTTAGCCTTGCAGCATACTCATCTCCATGTCCTTCATGAGTGTTTGTAAATGTGACTTTCGGGGCTGCAAGGGATCCCCTCTGTGACTCTGATGTTTGACCAAGTTTAGTGCACAGAGGAAACAAGAGCCCAGGGGAATTTCTTTGGACATTCCATCAGTTCATTGTGGATGTTTCAACATTTTTGACATAGACAAGTCCCAGTGTTTTTATGCCTCTTTTTAATTTTCTTTCCTTGGCAGAATATTAGGACAAAACCACCATAAGCTTTTGGTGTAAAGACTTGGACTCGAGCCTTGTCTCACTGCAGTGATCTGTCAAATAAGAGCACCTTGCAGTCTCGATTTCCTTGCACAGCATGTGGGTGATGGGATCTAGCTCCAAGGATGTGAAAATATGTGGGCTAATGTTGCTGAAGCACCAGCTACTGGTGGGTATCTATTCTTGACATTTATGCTAATTCCTTTCTTAAGACTTCTCTTTAAAAGTGAAAAGGAGGGAGTAGCCAGATGTGTGTGTGTATGTGTGTGTGTGTGTGTGTGTGTGTGTGTGTGTATGTGTATGTTTGTATGTGGATGAGTTCAGGTATGTGCAGGAGTGCATGCAGATGTATATGCAGGGATGTGGAGGCCAGAGATTGGTGTTGGGTGCCTTCCTTAATTGCTCTCCATCTTATTTTTTGAAACAAGGTCTCTACTGATCTTGTGCATACCACTTTGGTTAGTCTTACTGGCCAGCATGTCCCAGGACTCCTTTTGTTTCTTCCCCCTCAGTGCTGGGCTTACAGACACATGCCACATGCCTGGCTTTTACCTGGGTGTGGGGATTCAAACTCAGGCCCTTTTGTATGTGGCAGGCATGTTACTACCTGAGCCATCTTCCCAGACTGTCTAGTTTTTAAATTATATATATATACAATATATTAAATATAAAGCATATTAGATCATAATGTCATTAAAGATGACATACTATCTAGTATATTTGACAGATAATGAGAGTTTGTAGCAAGCACATCAATAGCATGACAGAGACTGAGAGCTGTGGTACCAGCTCTGGGGTTGACTTCTGACTCTCCCACTTCCCCATTTTCTAACTTGAATTAATCTAATTCTTTTTATCTCACTTTTCTCATCTGCCACATATAAAAACCACACTTCTTCTCTAATAAGTACATTTACAGTTTGATATGCTGTGGTAGGACATTGGGCACCAGCAAGTGCTTCATAAATGCTTGTGCTGTGATGAAACACCTGCATCTTGCAAATTAGGCAGCACTCATGACAGATTTCAGGATGGAGGTTGTGGGCAATAGTAATGTATACTATGTCCAGACCTAGAGCCTGAGCTACCCAATATCCCACTGGCAGCCTCTCTTTATGCTCTGGCACAGTCAGAGGGCTGAGTAGGGGGCTCTAAGACCCCCAGGGTGGTGAAGATGCAGATCTTCACCCTGTGAAGGGAGGGAGAGATGTCATTCAAATACACGTGGACTATCAAGTATGCAAACCCCAAATCTGAAATGTGGAAGTCATTGCAGTAGCAGCCTGTTTTTAGTACTGAGGTACATTGGCTAATGTGGGGAGTAAATCTGGAAATTGATGGGCTTTCTTCAGTGGAAGGGGTGCCGTTCAAATGTTTCCCTTAAATCTTTGGTTCCTCATGTTTCTTGTCAGCTAATGATGCCCGTAAACAATTCAAATGATCAAGTCATAAATGAAGAAAAATTGGGAAACCAGGGTGCAAATTACCACTCTCAGCTCATAATTTTTTTTCTGATGGTCTTTAGGGATGCCCAGGGCTCTTTTATATTGGGCACACATGAAATATATTTCGTGTATTAGATAAGTTCAACACACCATTATTTTTAAATCCCTCGGAGTGCTGAAGAATCACTAAGTCAGAGAACGATGTGAATCAGAGGCGAGGCTGAAAACCTAGAACCATTTCTGATTCCTACCTTGCCTGGAACCTGGCCATCTTATGCACTCTTTGTATTGATATACAATTCAAGGTTCTCTCCTCATACTTCGAAATACCCATCGTTCTTCCCTCAGCTCAGGGAGTGAAGGCACGCTGTAATTGTTCTCGGAAGGAATCAACTTTAAAACACAGAAAAAATAGAGTCCACTTTGGAACTTTTGAACTTCATTGGTTATGCTTAAGCTGAAGACCTTGGGAACTGTATGTGCCATCAGGAGGAGCTAGTTTTTGGTCTGTGCCAAGATTGGCTGATCATTCTCCATATGTGGGGTGAGAGAAAAGCAGGAGAGGAAAGTGACCTAGGGGGGTCAGAGATATTTCCCTGCTCCTCCCCTCCACACCCCAAACACAAGGTCAGGGCAGTGAAAGGATACCAGGGAGGCACTGAAAATGCCCAGACAGCAGCACAGGATTTATTTGTCCTGGGCACTGGAGGAGGCAGCAAGAGATTCACCAATGTCTGCCGCCCTCCTATGGCACAGACTCTGGTGGTCCCTGTACCTAAGTGAGACACAATTGTGAACAAAGGAATGCAAAGCCAGAAAGAAACAACCTGAGGGAATCAGACTTCACAGGTCTTGAGCCTGCAGGGAGGGAGGAAGCAGTAAATGCTTAGATGGACCAGAGTTGGGCTCTGGGCAGCAAGAACATTTCAACAGGGACACACAGTGGCCGAAACCTGGTCTTCACACTTGACGTCAAATTGCCACTCCTTCTCTGGGTCTTGATTTTATTTTAACAAAATCTTGGTTTGTTTTGAGTTTGAAAATAATTTCTATAAATAAAATTGAATACAAATAACTAATATTTTAATACTTTGTTGAGATATGATTTGTACATCACAAAACTTACCATTAGAAAATGCATTGGTTTGAAAGATGCTGAGAGTTTGTACAATTCTGTCACTCCAGAACAGTTCCATGAATCCAAACGAAGTCCCAGATCCCCAGTGCAGTCACTCCCCTCTGTCTTCCTCCTAGTCTGTCACAACCATGAATCTACTTACTGCTTGCACATTTGTGTATTCTGGCTATTTCATACAACTGGATACACACAACCTTTGTCACATGATGAAAGTTTTTCACTTCACATAGTATTTTCAGTATTCTTCTATATTGTAGCATGTATCAATATTTCATTTCTTTTTATTAATTTTTTCTTCTGTAACTTAATATTGCTTTTATTCCTTTAATTTTAAAAATATTTCATAGAGAAGTACTGTGTTTATACCATATCCCTTCTCCTTTTACCCTATTAGACGTGGGACCTTGTGAAATTTCCCCCATGCACATTAGCATGTCAGCTGATGTCATTACACAGGTCTTGTTCAGGCAGCCATGTTGCTGAGATTTCATGGGTGCAACATTCCTGTCTAGAATACACTGTAGCACCAGCTCCCTGGTCCTCTAGCTCCTGCACTCTTTCTGCCCATTCTTCTTTGGTGTTCCATGAGCTTTAGGCATAGGGGTTACATTGTGGATGTCAGCTGGGGCTGGGCACCCTAAAGCCTCATATTCTTTGCATTTTGATCAGTTGTGGAAGTGTGTAAGTCTCCATTTGTTGCAAAAAGAAGCTTTGGTAAGTGGTGAAAGCTACACTTATCTTTGGATATGAATATTTAGAATATAGTAAGAAATTATATTGGTTTAGGAAAGTCGGGTTCTCTACTAGAGTTCATGACCACTCTAGTCATGAGTCCTTTTTCATTTTTTTTATATAGAAGGAATTATTTTTATGTATAATAATTTTATATGGTTTTCATACATTATATTTTGATCATATTTACCCCTTCCCCCAATTTCTCTCCAGATCCAAACCGCTTCCTTATCCACTCAACATTGCATCCTCATTAAAAAAATCCATTGAGGGGCTGGAGAGATGGCTCAGGAGTTAAGAACGCTGTTCTTGTAGAAGACCTGGGTTCGAATCCCAGCACCCACATGGCAGTTAACAACTGTCCTAACTCCAGTTCCAGGGGATCTGACAGCCTCTTCCGTCCTCCATGGGCATTGCACAACATGGGTGCACTTACCTACATGCAGGCAATACACACATACACATAAAAGTAATAAATAAAATATTTTTTAAAAAACCCACGGAGTCCAATTTGTGCTGCCCATATACTCTTGAAGCATATAAAATAATGGGTTTCTTCATGACATTTTCACAAGGTACATCATGGTGTTTTGTACATACCTCCACTATTCTCTCTTCCTTCCACCTACTGTTGGTCTCTTTCCTCCATGAAAAAAGTTTTCTACTTCATCTCTCATATAGATAGATAGATAGATAGATAGATAGATAGATAGATAGATAGATAGATAGATAGATGATAGATGATAGATAGATGTACACACACACATTTAAATCGATGTTCTGCATATGTGAATGAACATGAAATATCTTTGTCTTGTTTCGCTTCGATCATCCTCACTGTTCTCCTGTCTTTACACTCCTTCTTTCCCCACATAATCTCATTTTTGCTTTCCTATACACACACATACAGATGTTAATGGACATGTAGTGCCACAATAAACGTGGATGTGAAAGTACCTCTGTTTCGTGCAGACTTAGATTCCGTTGGATATATTTGCAGGAATGTCAAAGCTGGATCATATGGTAATTCTCTTTTTAGAGGACTCTTCACACTGACTTACAGTGGCTAAACTAGTTGACATTCCCACTGGTAGTGCATAAAGGATCATTTTCCCCACATCCTGAATAGCTTTACTATAATTTGTAAATTATAGTAAATGTAGTATAGTAGCCGTTCTGACTGATGTGGTGAAATCTCAATGTATCCTTAATCTTCATTTCCCTTATGGTTAAGGATATTGATCATTTTTCACACATTTATGCCATTTACATTTCTTCTTTCAAAAACTTTATGTTCATTTGCCCATTCATTGCGATTGTTTTATTTAAACCCTTTTGTTCTTTCCGGGTCTGGATATTGTTAGTTGTATAGCTGGCAAAGGATTTTGCTATTCTGTAAGTTTTCTTTTCGCTTGTGGAGTGTTGCCATTGCTGTGTAGAAGTTTATCAACTGCATTTAATCCCAGGTGTCAGGGATGAGGAATAGTCCTATTATTTTTAGTTTTCTCAGGCCTTTTATCATGAAGAGGTGTTGAATTTTCTTGAAAGCCTTCCTTGCATCTATTAAAATGATCATTTGATTTCTATTCCCAATCCTATTTATGTGCTGTATTGCATTTATTAACTTGAATATACTGAGCCATCTTTGCAGCCCTGGAATGAAACCAATTTGGTCATGGTGATGACCTTTGTAAAGTATTTGTGAATTTAGTTTATGAGTATTTTATTGAGAATTATTATATCTATATTCAACAAGAAAATTGGTCCAGAGTTTTATGTTTTGTTCTGTTCTTGGTTTTTGGTATAAAGACAACATCAGCTTTATAGAATGAGTCTGGTAGTTTTATTTTTCTTTCTGTATTATGGAACCATTTGAAGAATAATGGAACTAACTCTTCTTTTAAATTCTGGTAAAATTTGGCAGTGAATTCATTCATTCTTTGGCTTTCTCTTGTTGGATGACTCTATTGCTGCCTCAATCTCATCAGTAGCTATAGATACATTTAAGTTCTTTACATTCTTTAGGTTTAATTTTGATGTCATATGTGCCTCAGAATTAGATTGTTTCTTATACCTTGTCCAGATTTTTGGAATGTAAGTCTTTAACATATTCTCCAATGATCAGCTGGAGTTTTTGCTATCTGTTGTAATGTTCCCTTTTCATATATAATTTTATTAATTTAAGCCATCTCTTATCTTTTGGTTGGTTTACCTAAAGGTTTGTTGGTCTTACTGTTTTTATTTTTCCTTTTCTTTTTTTGGTCTTTTTGAGACAGGGTCTCCCTGTAGCCCCAGCTGGCCTGCAACTCACTATGTAGACCAGGCTGGCCTTGAACTCACAGAGATCCACCTGCCTCTGCCTCCCAAGTGCTGGGATTAAAGGCGTGTGCCACCATGCCCAGCTCTTACTGTTTTTAAAAAATATATTTTTTTATTGAGTGTTTGTGCATTTCATGTATCTTAATCAAATTTAGGCATCCTCCCCATCCGCACCCCATAGCCCCTCCCCATTGCATTTGATGCATTTTGTCATATTTGTTAGTCCGATAGTCAAGCATTTGTACCCAGATGTCCCTCTGTGCAAGTTCATCCACTGGAGTCTAGTCAGTCTATCTAGAATCACTCCCTTAAATAAAATCTACTCTCCCTCACTCAGCAGTAATCAGTTGTCATTACTTCTTCAGCTTGGGTTGGGGGCCTGCTGCCCATTTTCCTCGTTCCATTCTAGATTTTTGCCTGGTTGAGTTGGCATGGGTCTTGTGCATGCTATCACCATTGTTACAAGTTCATATGAGCAAGTTCCCAGTGGCCTGAAAGCTTGTTTCTTTATATCCATGTATCAACCCTGGCTCTTACAATCTTTCCTCTCCCTTTTCTACAATGGTCTCTGAGCCATGGGTAGGTGAGGTTTAATACAGGAGTCCTATCCAAAGACATGCACTCTTCAGTCTCTTGTTCTTTAAAACTCAGCCAGTTGTGGCCTTCTGTGTGCATCACACTTTGTTGTATGAAGAATCTTTACTGGTGAGAGTTGAGGGATGTATTAGTATCCTTTCTACCCCGTTTCTCTATGTTCCATTAGTCTTAGGTATAGAGGTTCCATTGTAGATGTGTCACTTAGGGCTAGGCATCTCTCAGACATAGAGTCTTTGTGTGTGACCAGTTGTGGACTTCTGTAATAGCCTGCATCTCTTGATAAAGAAGCTTCTTTGATGAGTGGTGTATGGTACACTTGTCT
The DNA here is from genome assembly GCF_000622305.1 of Nannospalax galili. Taxonomy (NCBI): domain Eukaryota; kingdom Metazoa; phylum Chordata; class Mammalia; order Rodentia; family Spalacidae; genus Nannospalax; species Nannospalax galili. The sequence continues at coordinate 1,271,396 of NW_008360301.1, forward strand.
GTAATTATAAAGATCCATATTTAGCATACAATAAGAAATTTCATTTGTCTAGAGATATGACAGAGATAGGGTTTTCTCTAGGATCTATGATCTCTCTAGTCATATGTATCTGACTATATTTATAGTGCTACCCATGAGTTCCCTCACATTGATAGAACTTTAAGTTTAATTAGATAGCTGTTGATTATCCCCCCAGATAACAGTGCCACTACTGCACCATTAGAGACAGTTTGCTGTGCCAGCCATTGTGCTTATTGGCTTCAGAGCTGAGTTGGATCATTGATTGATTTTTCTCCCTTAGCAGTTTGCATGATATCCTCTGATGCTGTGAAAGCCAGCCTTCAGGGAAGAGGCTTCCAGGTCAGTTCAGCTCAATTGCTCCAAGTCCTGTGTTCAAAGTACATCCTGTCTTTAGCAATAGGGTCTTACCTTCAAGTGTTGAGAGGTAATCCAAGGCTGTGGCAATAGCCTATGTTATTTTGGGAGTCTCTTGGACTGCCCTGATCAACAATTCGAAGGAGATTAATCTTCCAGTTTGTTGACTTCTGCTTTATCTTTATTATTCCTTTCCGTCTTCTGCTTTTGGGTTTGGCTTATTTTTGGTTTTCTAAGATCATGAGTTTCATCAGTAAGGTACTTACTGAGATGAGATCCCTTGGTTTTTAGTGAGAGCCCTCCTTGGTACAGCCTTTCCTCTTAGAACTGCCTTTGCTGTATTCCAAAGGGTCTGTAAGTTGTGTTTTCATCTCCATTTGATTCTAGAAAATTTTAAAACTTTCTTCCTTGATTCTTCCAATGACACACATGCATGTCTTTTAAGAGAATACTTTTTAAACTCCATGAACTTTATGTAGTTTCTGTAGTTTCTATTGTTACTGACTTCTAGTTTTAATTTATTATGGTTTGGTAGACCATAAAATTAGATTTTTTTCATATTTGTTAAGACTTTTTCATAGCCTTAAATGTGATTGTTGCCCGAGTTCTCTTAGGGTCCTTTGCTCCTGAGGCTGGTAGACAAACCATATAACACATCTTTATCTGAATTTTGTATAGTTTATACCTCTGGGGGTGTTGAAACTTACAAAGAACTGAACAGCCCACACCCAGCACCCAGCTCCGCATGGCTCAGCCCCCGTTCTGGATTGCTTTTGCCCACGGTCTGCCTCATCTCACGTCCTCGCATGCCCACTCACTCCACAGAGTTCTGTGACGGGTCCACACGGGCCCTCTCAAGGTCCCCCAACACCCCACAGGGTCCAGGGCAGGCTGGCTCGCCTGATCCCTGTTCCCTGCTTCCCAGAATGGTGCCAAATCCTCCTTTCATTCCAATCTCCTGCCAGGCTAGGCTCCACCCTTCTTCCCAGGGTGCCCTGCGCTCACTCATGGCTCTTCAGAGGAAGCCTAGGAGGAATAAATCATTTTCAGGCTACAGTGATCTATATTAGGGAAAGTTTCATGGGATGCTGAGATGCATACATTCTGAAGCTTTTGAATGTAATGTCCTGTAGTGTCTGTTTAGTCCATTTGATCTATGATATAGTTTAACTTAAATTTCCTCTGCCTCCTTTTGTTTGGATGACATTGATAAGAATGGGGCATTGAAGCATCCACTATTATTATATGTGGCCTCTCTGTACTTTGTCCAATCGTGCTTATTTTAAGAAATTGGAGGCCCTTACATTTGAAACATATAATAGTTATATCTTATTGTGGATTTTCCCCATTATTACTCTTCAGTGGCCTTCTGTATCTCTTCTGATGAACTTTGGTCGAAGTCTACGTCATCAGGTACAGTAACTACTCTTCAAGTTTGTTTTCAGCCTCCATCTGACTTCTGTCCTTTCAGTCTCTGTCTTTCCCAGTGAGGTTTGCTTTTTGATGACTACGGATAATTCAGTGTTGTTTTGAATCCAATCAGCTGGTCTGCAACTTTTACCTGAAGAGTTATTATCGTTTATATTTAAGGTTATTGAGAGCAGTTTGCTAACTGTAATTTTTCAGGTGAATCATTGTTATTTCCTCTCAACCCTCTGTGCATTAGGGCCTTGCTGGTTTACTGAGTTGGACATGATCAATTCCTTTTCTAGATCTCCTTTGTTCATCTGTTCTTCCTCCCATGAAATTAAGTCATCCTAGCACACTCAGAATTGAAACTATCCTTCCTCTTCTGTGTTTAGGATTCCTTTAGATGTCTTCTGCAAGGCTGGCTTTGATTGTGAGCTGATTTTGCTTTTGTCTTGAAATGCCTGTTTATCCATTAATTATTTGTGATTCTGAGGATTGAACTTAGTGTCATTTTTTTGGGGGGGGGTCAGGGATTCCCAGTAGCCCCAGCTGGCCTGGACTACAGAGATCTGCCTGTCTCTGCTTCCCAAGTACTGGGACTACAGGTGTGTGCCAACGTGTCCAGCAAACTTAGTATCTTGTAGGCAAGTGTTCTACCACCAAACTATATCTCTAACCTCTCTTTCAGTTTTAAAACTAACTTTGAAGGCTACAGCAGTCTTTTGGCATTTTTTTTCTCCAAGGGCTTGAAATATATCATTCATAGGCTGGAATATATCCTCTCCTGGATTTTATGAGTTTTGCTGAGAGGTCTGGTACTATTCTGATATGTTTGTGAGTTAGTGCTTGTCTCTTACACTTTCAATACTCTACATCTTACAGTTTGGGCATCTTGACTTGGGCTATGGAGATAGTTTACTTGGCCATTTCTGCTTGGGCTCTAAATGCCTCTAATGCTTTGATGTCCATTTCTAACCCTAGATTTGTGTTTTCTAGGCCCTTCATGTTTATCTTAGTTCCTCACTCATGGATTCTTAAGTTTTATGTCTTGTTTATGCCCTACCATCCTTGGAAGCTGTGATCATGCCGTTCTTTAATGGGGTCTGGAACGTAGCATTTTCTCAACCTTTTCTTTCATCTCTCATCTTCTTTCTTCTGCTTGGCTGTCCCATTAGTGATGGTTTCCAGTGTATTTTTAGTTGATTCATTGACTATTTCATTTCTAACTTTTCTATATGAGTTGTTTCTCAGAGTCTCAATTTCCTTGTTGAACATCTCATCTGTGTTGCTGAATTTCTCACACATGTTGAATTTCTCACCATGTCACTGGATTTCTTCTTTGGTCCAGACTTGACTTATTCCATTCATTAGCTTACTTGTATTCTCTTTGAAGTCACTGATCATTTTTATAAGTAAATTTTGAAATTCTTCACTTAGCATAGTACCCACTTCAGTGTCTGGATTCACTAGCTGGGGGGTTATGATCCTTTTGGAGAAATCTTGATATCTTGACTTCATGTTTCTTGTGTTTCTGTTTTGCAATTTGTACATCAGTTAGGATGTACAAATATTACACTTTCATTTGGAGTATTTTTTTAAATGTTTTTATATTTATTTGTGTGTGTGTGGTGTGTGTGTGTGTGTGTGTGTGTGTGTGTGTGTGTGTGCAAGCCATGGCAAGCGTGTGGAGGTCAGAGGACAACTTTCAGCAGTCAGGTCTCTCCTTTCACTACCTGGGTCCTGGAACTGAGTTCAGGTCCTCAGGCTTGGCAGCAAACGCTGTCCAGTCATCTTTCCAGTTCTGGAGTATTTTCACTCAGCTATCTTCATTGCAGTGCTCAGTCACAACACCAAGAGAGAAGAGAAAATAAATTTCAATGACAGCATGTCACTGAACCACACAAGATACAGAAAAAAAAAAACACTTTAAATTGCTTAAAGCCAACACTTCACCACCAATGACCACAGAAAATAAAATGGCAAAATAATGTAAGGAAAGATGTAGTTAAAACTACTTAGAGTAAAAATCAAAATAGTAATTCAATGAAATAAAGAGGAAAGATAAAGACAAACCCATGGCAGGCAAAAAGAGAAACAAGCAGAAGATAGCAGAAGAAAACTGAGCGAGAGAAAGAGTAAGAAAACAATGTTTAAAAAATTACCTAAACATTAGAGCAATTAAAACCTTATTCTGATTTCAAAAATAAAATAAAAATAGGAAGTACAAATAAAAGGAAAAACACTTAGGACAAGGGGAAATCCTCAAACAAGAGCAAAACAAAACAATGTGTTGGAGGATCTTCTGAGTTCTCTAAAACCAGGTGGATGCAGTCCGCTGAAGCTGTAGAGCCCTCTGATTCATCCTGTTCAGGGTGGTGCTGAGCCTTGAGTGGGTGAGAGGCAGTTATTCAACATTGCTGCGATCACAATGCTGTTTCATACCAGGAGCTACTTCTGACCACCATCAGCTTTACAGCCCGAATGTCTGGCAGGCTCTCACTTGATCAGGTTTGTACACCTTGGGGTGACTAATGTCTGAGCCAAGAAGTGTCTCCTAAATGTGTTACAATACTGGGGAGGGGAGGTGGGCAGAGCACCGAATTCTGTTATTGGTAGAACCGTCTCAGTATTAGAACCCTTGTAGGAGGGAAGAAGCTGTGGTGAGTGCCCACTAGACCTTAGCTTTAGAGTTCTCAGTCCTGCAAGTGGGAAGCTGCATGGCTGAGAAGAAGCTGTGGAGTTTGAGCTGCCTCTGGAGCAAGGGTTTCTGGGATTACCCTGCCCTTGCCAAAGGCGATAGCACCACCACCCATTGAGCTCTTACCACCGAAGCTTCCTGCCACTTGAGCTTCTGAGGTATGTGTCCAACTCTCCCCTAATCCATGACTATTTCATGTAGCCATCTCCACCCAGAGATGGATATCCTCAGGCTCTCTGATATTTGAGTGTCCCTTTTATTCAGTCCCACTCTGTCTCAAGCCATACGCCCCCTTTGTCCTCTTACGGAATGGTGCCTTGACATTAGCTCTCACCCCCAACATGTGGGCAGTACTCAAATGTATTTCTTCTCCAATGATGACCTAGAATGCAGGCGTGGTTTTCATATCAAATCTTCCAGTTGTAGTTCTTTGATTTTGCACAATCCTTAGAGGCTACTTCTAACCCACCATCTTGGTACATGTCCATCCTCTATATTTATTTAATGGGGAAAATGCATGGTACAGATATTCCATTATCTTTAACCATATGTCAATATGAACAAAACTTGGGTTTTTTTCAAGGTTTTGGTTACTATAAATAAGGCTTCTATGGATAGCCATGTTCACACTTTTGTGTATAGTTATAATGTTTATCATAAATTATTTGTATTATTATAACGTAGAAACATTATGTTGGCTATTATATTAGTTTTGACAGAATACCATAATAATTGCTTAAAACAATAAAATGATAGGCTCAAGGTCTGCAGTTCAGAAGTCAGATCTGGATCTTGCCGGGCACATTCTGTTCTGGAGGCTCTAGGCAAGGCTCTGTTCCTTCTTTCCAGGTCCTTTAAGCTGCCCACAGTATTCAGCTCACAGATCTCTTCAGCCATTATTAAAACCAGCAACATTAGACACACTTTGGCACACTGCCTTTCTCTGGTTCTGTTGGCCATGTCTTCCTCTAGGGACCATTGTGATGTCACTGGGCCCACCCCAGAACCCGGAATGCCCTCCCTGGCTTAAGGTCAGCTGATCGGTGATCTTAATTCCATTTTCAGTCTTCATTGCCACAGAATATTACAGGTTCCCCATTCCTAGGGATTAAGACACAGATATCTTAGCATGGAACTACTGAAACACATGGTAGCTAAACTTCTAGGTTCTTGAGAAGCTGATAGTTTTCCTACATAGCCTTTAGATCCCTAACAGCCATATAAGAGGGTCCCCATTTTCCCCATCATTTCAATACCTGTAATGCCTTTTTCCTGTTATCCTAGTGGGGGTAAGGTGGTATAACACTGTGGTTTTGATGTTCAGTTTCCTAACGACTAATAACGCCTGAAATATTTTCATATACATTGTTCATTTTTATCGGTATATATTTACATAACGGAGTTTCACCATGACGTCTCCATACGTGCGTCTCCATACGTCTCCAATGTGCTTTGATCATGTCCACCTCCTCTCTTCCTATGTCCTCCCTCTTTCCCTTCCCTCTTCTTCCACATCCCAATAGTCCCTTTTACATTCATGTCTCCCCTCCTAGATTCCAATATGAGCAAAGGTATTTCATGCTTTGTGGGCTTGGCTTATTTGATGTAACACGATAATCTCCAGTTCTATCTTTATTTTTTCCTGGAAAACAGTTTCATTTTTATTTATTTCTGAGTAAACTCCATTGTATATCTATCATCTATCTATCATCTATCTCTATCTATCTATCTATCTATCTATATCTATCATCTATCTATCATCTATCTCTATCTATCTCTATCTATCTATCTATCTATCTATCTATCTATCCTCTATCTATCTATCTATCTATCTATCTATCTATCTATCGTCTATCTACCATCTATCAATCAATCATCTATCTACCTAATCTATCTATCATCTATCACATTTTCTTTACTTTTTACTAATTATATAGCAATAAAAATGAGAAGACATGTATCTCTGTAGTAAGCAGACTTTAATTTTTTGGTTATGCAGTCAGAAGTGGGATGGCTGGATCACAAGGAAATTCTCTTTTAATTTCCTAAAGATTAATTCTTAAGTGCAAGAGAAACCTCTACAGTGACCAGACTAAATTATATTTCCACAGAAATCACAAAGATGGATGGAAGCCAATTCCCTTTTAAAATAAGATCGATTTTTAAATATCTTCTTTGAATCCTCTTCCCATTTAAATTGGGCTTCTTGGCTGTTTATCATTGACATGCAACAGTTCTTTCCCTCTATCAAGTATGTGATCTGCAAATCATTTCCACTTTGTTTTACTTCTTTGATGATGTTCTTTAAAAAATAAATGGTTTAAATTTTGATAATGTGCAGTCTACCATTTTTTTGACATTTATGCTTACATCACACACATACACACACGGTCAATTGCAAATCATGAAGATTTATTTTGGGCTAATTTTTTTTGTTTTTTTAGAAGAAGCATTTCATTATAGCTTTCAACATACTCAATAACAATTTCCAGAGCAAAGATACATCTCTTTCAAAAGTGGCTATAAAATTTTTAGGTTCACAGTTGAATTAATACAGTTATACAATATTGAACTCAGTATAAATGCTGTAAGACATAAAATTGAATGATCTCCATTTCAGCAGGGCATGGTAGCTCATGCCTTTAATCCCAGCACTTAGGAGGCAGAGGCAGTTGGATCTTTGGGAGTTGGAGGCCAGCCTGGTCTATATAGTGCGATCCAGGACAGCTGGGCCTACAAGGAGACCCTGTCTCAAAGACAAAAAAAAAGAAAGAAAAAGAATCTCCATTTCATTTTAAAATATATTGTTTCTTAAAGAAAGACTCATTGTTCTTGCTGATAATGCTTAGATGTTGGCACACGTGTCTCTAATCTGTATGTATCTGATTATTGCTAGTCATGGTCGGTTGCACTCAGATCCTTGGCACCTGTGTATGGATATAAAATCATCGGGTAGATTTCAATGGTAATGTTTATCACCTCTACTAATTAACATGAAGTAAATTTTTATGCTTCCTCCTCAAATACAGCTCATTTTTTAATTTGTTGATTTTTTGTGTGTATATCACACAGAACATCCCAAACAATCTTATTCCTCTATACACCCACTTCCCAGATGTCACCCTCCCACAGCCGCCCCCACAAGAGCCCTTTTACTCTGTCTTCCCTGCTACTGTCCGCTGTGGTGTTGGCACCCCCGGCCTTTCCCCAGTAGAATCTAGTCAGCCTATCTAGAGCTCTTTGTTTTAGGAAGGTCAGCTGTTCCTCATCTAGCAGCAATCAGTTGTCAATAGAGTCTCTTGGGTCACCCTGGCTAAATTTTGTATATGGTATTGGCTTTAATTTGATTCATTCTTCTTCCTTGGTTATAAAAACTCTCTCTCTCTCTCTCTCTCTCTCTCTCTCTGTGTGTGTGTGTGTGTGTGTGTGTGTGTGTGTGTGTGTGTGTGTGTGTGGTGGGGGATTCTATATGTCTTAGTGCATATCTAAAACATTCAGAATCAGGTCAGCTGGATGTGATACCAAGTGCCTCTCAGATCTTCACTGGGCAGGCACACATGCAAGGTGACAGATTCTCAACAAAGCATCTGAACAATTCCAAGGTCAGGGTCAATATCTCATTTGCCAATCTAAGTTTGTTAGCATCTTGTTGGAGCAAGGGATGTCATCTCAAGAAGCTGCTTCCTGTTTTCATTAGACCATGGAAAGGTCTACCAGGGTCTCTACATCAGGTGTAGGAACTGTGGGCACTGAGGATCAATCTTTGTGGTGAGACATGAGAGCACAGCCACAGATCCCCTGGGGCTTTCCAGAGGCTGCCTAGCTGTTCTGACCCTTCTGGTGGCTTCCAACCTTCTGTTTTCCCTGCTCCTGCAGTGGAGGTTGTCAGTGCTGGAGACATCCACGGAGCTGGAAAAGAGCAGAGCCAGTGCAAGGTAGAATGCCACAAAGTTCCCCATTATTCCAAATTGGATCTGATTTCTTGAACTGTTCAAAGACATTTGCCAATTTAAAAAAAATAGTTTATTCTTTTTATTTTATGTGTGTGTGTTGCCTGCATGTGTGTGAGTGCACCCATGTCATTCAGTGTCACGGAGGTCAGAAGAGGGCTTCAGATTCCCCTGGAACTGGAGTTAAGGACTGTTTGTAGCCATCATGTGGGTGTTGGGAATTCAACCCAGGTCCTCTGCAAGAGCAGTCAGTGCTCTTAACTGCTGAGCCAACTCTCCAGCCCCAACATTTGCTAATTTTTAAAGACATGAAAATTTTGTTTTGAGTATGTCTTGCCAGTGCTCTGCCTTCATGGACGGTGTGGAGTGTGTGGAAGGCCATGTTCTGCTATACCCAAAGTAAGTATGAAGCCTGTAATTTACACAGGACTCTGGGAAGAGCAGGGATAAACACACTAGGTCAGAAATACTGCTCTCCAGAGATGCCAGGATTCTTTCCTCATGTATGTGTTAGCATCTCCAGAGCTGAAGCTCTCAAAGTGACTTTTCTGTTCAGCTACCCTAAGGAATTTTGTATTGCCCACAAGTGGGCAGCAGTGTGACACTCTTTAAATCTACCACCATTACTTCTGATGTTTTAATTACAGCCTAAATGATCAGTTCATCTGTATTGTGCTTTTCTGTATGTGCTGAAGAAATACATAATGAAAAATATCTGGTCAAAACTTTTCAACCAATAGAAAAGTTATTTACTGAAAAATATAATGTGAACACAGACTCCATTTTCTTCAACAATTTTTAAGTTGACACAGACAATTGTACTATTTATGGAGTATCATGTGACTGTTTTTTTTTTCCTTTTCATATAGGGTCTCACTATGTAGTCTTGGCTGGCCTGGAACTTGCTATGTAGACCAGACTGGCCTTGAACTCAGAGATCTGCCTGCCTCTGCCTCCTAAGTGTTGCAATAAGAGCCATGTATCAGCACACCAGGCCCAACCATGTGATGTTTGGTAATGTATACACTGTATAATCTCAAATTGCGATGAATTTAACTAACATCTCCTTAAACCTTATCATTGTTTTGCAATCAAGACATTCAAGATTCTTTCTTCTGCTGTTTTTTGGGTGGAAAGATAAAGCACATTATAATCTATAGACCCTCTGCTATGTAAATACCAGAACTTATTACTAATCCCCCCCATCGTTTTCTAATTACCGCCATTCTACCCTCACTTTCTATGAAATTAAATTTAGATTCCACATATGAATTGAGATCATGTGGTATTTGCCTTTCTGTGGCTGGCTTACTGCAGTATGATGTCTTCTAGTTTTATTCATGTTGTTTCAAATGACAAATATTAATCTCTAGTGCTAAATAATATTCCATGGTGTATATGTATATACAGACATATATGTAAATATCTCACATTCTCTTCATCTGTTCATTCATTGATGGACATTTAGATTGTTTCCATTTCCTGGCTATTGTGAATCATGCTGCAGAGCTCTCTGACGTACTGATTTCATTTTCCTTGCTTATATGCCTGTCATACGATCATTCTATGTTTAATTATTTTTAGAAGCAGCATGTTGTTTTTCATAATGGCACATTGATTTGCCCTCCCAGCAACAGCACAGAGGGCTCTCTTTTGTGTCTCATCCTTGACAACTGGTTACCTTGTCTTTTGGGTAATAGCTGTTCTAGTGTTGGTTCTGTGGTTTTCATTTGAACTTTCCTTATGACTAATGCTGTTGAGCTTATTTTTACATATTTATCGGCCATTTATATTTATTTTGAGAAATAGATATTTAGGTCTATAGCTCATTTCAAAAACCAGTTTCTTCTTGCTTGCTTTTGGCTGTTGAGCTGTTAGACTTAGTTTTGTATTCTGGGTCATGCTACTGGAGACACAAGGGTCTGCAAACTTTCCCATTTTGTCGACTGCTTCCTCACTTGGATTTTTTTCTGCTGTGCAGCATTTTAGAGTGATGCAATCTTATCTGATTTTGCTTTTGTTTTCTGTGATTTGGGACTATTAAAACAAAAGGGGACTGGAGAGATGGCTCAGTGGTTAAGAACACTGGTTGTTCTTGCAGAAGACCCGGGTCTGAATCCCAGCACCCACATGGCAGCTAACAACTGTCCTAACTCCAGTTCCAGGGGATCCAACAGTCTCTTCTGTCCTCAGTGGACATCGCATGACACAGGTGCTCTTACCTACATGCAGGCAATGCATGCATACACATAAATAAAATAAAATAAAATAAATAAATAAAAAATCTTACCC
>NW_008360301.1:1282399-1371366 GCF_000622305.1 Nannospalax galili
CAGCTAACAACTGTCCTAACTCCAGTTCCAGGGGATCCAACAGTCTCTTCTGTCCTCAGTGGACATCGCATGACACAGGTGCTCTTACCTACATGCAGGCAATGCATGCATACACATAAATAAAATAAAATAAAATAAATAAATAAAAAATCTTACCCTTCCAGGGTTTTGAAGCTTTTTCTGTTTTCTTCTAATAGATTCAGTTTCAGGTCTCACAGTAAGTCTCAAAGTTAATTTTTATGTATGTTGAGAAATAGAAATCTTGTTTCATTCTTGGTCATATAGGTATCCAGTTTCTCAGGACTATTTGTCAGAGACACTTGTTTCCCCTATATATTTCTCAGCACTTCGGATGAAGATCAGTTGCTGTCTGCTCCATTGGGAAGATTCAATTTTAAATCTTCCAATAAGCATATCATTGTAGTGTAGCTCCTCGGGCCTGACATGACTACTACCACTATGAAGCAAAGTTGCTGTAGTGAGCTCAGAAGACCTTGGCCTGAAGTCACAGCAACAAAATAAACAGAGCTTGTATGGTAGCACGGGCCATGGGTCATAGAACTGAGGTTGTTAACATTCCCTGGTGGGAGGTGCAGGGGCCCTCACCTGAGACCCCAGTCACTCTTCCCCACTGCCCCATCTTGGTGAGGGGAGGTTACCACAGCATACTAGAGGGGAATGACAGACTAGAGCTGGGACTTTTCAACGATGTAGCTTTTCAGAATTGTCTGTGCTGTCTGCAGAGCTTTTTGATATCACAGCTGCTTTGGGGGTTTACTTATGTTCCTATAAGCAATCCCAGTAATCTCACTGGTTCACCAAGCTGGACTTGAATAGAATCATTTTGGTTTGCTGGTGTGCCCTCTACCCAAGGTTAACAAACATCTTCCTTTTTATTTATTGTGCATGTATATGTGTGGACATGATGTGTATGTGGGGGGGGTTGCATGTGCCATGGTGTGCATGTGGAATTCAAAGGACAACTTTGTAGAGTGAGAGAGATCACCCTTTACACTCTCATGCATGCGTGTGTGCGCACACCATGTGTGCAGGTGTTTGCAGAGGCCAGGATAGAGCATTGGAACCCCTGTAGCTGGAGTTCCAGGCAGGTGTGAGCCTCTGAACATGGAGGCTGGTCTTGTGGAGGAATAGCTAGTACTCCTAACCACTGAGGCATCTCTCCAGCCCCTCCTTTCACTTCTATGTGGGTTCCAGGTCATCAGACTTGTGTGGCAATCTCCTTTACCTACTGAGCCATCTCACCAGCCCCAATACATATTTCTTTGTCTCCCCAGAAAAGTCACACAACACATGTCAAAATATGCAGAAAGAAATGGTGGGATAAATTTTCATAATGTATTTAAATTTGAGCAAACACATTTAAAATATCACTGAAGATGTCATTAATGTAATTATTGAGACACTTTGCATTTCCTCAAAGGTTTTGAAATCCAGTGTGTCCTCTGTACTTCACAGCTCGGCTCAGGACCAGCCATATCCGTTCAGTGTCTAAGCAGTGATTGACTACCTTGTACACACCTTAGACATTCTGCCTGTGCTATTGTTTAACTACATTTTTTTCTTGTAGTTACTTGCGGAGAAATGGTGAATTTTACGCTTAATGATGTCTTGGGTTTGATGGAATATGGTGAATATTGTCACTGGAATCTTGCTTTGAGCCCCCTTGGCTCTCCGGTCTCGTGATTCCCCTTTGAATTCAGATGTGACAGAGACTGTAGCACAGAAGACAGGCCATCCATTGCAGAGACAGGTAGCTTATGACAGCTATCTAGAGGACTGAGAGTGGACAATGTCCAAAGGGGCCATGGTGCCGTCCAAAGATTAGGTAGACTTCACACTACTTCTAGTCTCTAAATCAGATAGATTTTCCTGAGGGGCATTTTCCTTTCCAGGTAACTGACAGGTCCATTTGGACTGAGTCTTTCTAAAAAAAAACTTTTTAAAAATTAGATTTATTTGTGTGTATGTGTGTTGGGGGGGCATATCATGGTGCAAATCTAAAGGCCAGAGGACAATACACAGGAGTCAGTTCTCTCCTTCTAACATGTAGGGTCTCAGGGATTGGATTCAGGTTGTCAGGCTTGGTAGCAGTCACCTTTATCCACTGAATCATCTCTCTGACCCTGGATTAATTGCTAAAGGGGGGGGGGCAATGGTATACCCCTGTTCTTTACAATTCTCAACCTAGACAGTTATTTATAAGGTTCAGGTTGTTCCCTATTTTCTGGGCAGTTCAGGATGTCACAGCTCCACTTAGGGTCAGAGCTATGACTCAGATCTCATTAATTTTACCAGTAACCAGAATCCTAAGAGTTTTGGTTGTTGGTTTTACATGCTGCTGTCTATGAGGGAGGGCCCACCTAAATGATCTCCAATCTTGTTAATATCTATCTAGTTATCCAGCAAATATGGTAACGATTGATGTTTTCAAACCTGGGTCTTGCACATGCTAAGCAAACAGCCTACTAATGAGCTACATCACTGGCCCTGTCAGTTTTCTTTGATGTATTTCCCTGTATTTTTCAATTAGCAATCATGGTGCATCTTGAGGGGTGCAGCATGGTAGCTCAGCACAGGCATGGACTGCATAATCATAATGAGTTCAGGCATTAAGAACATCCCAACCTGTGGTCACACCGATGATCCTAGTGAAAATCAGTGTGTCACAAAGGGAGGAGGGGCAGATGACAGGGGTGGGAAGGAAACAAGCGAGGGGGAGGGGTGAGACCATAAACAGAATGCACTATATACACGTAAGAAATTGTCAAAGAAAAATTTTAGTCAAAAGTGTTCTCTCTTTGTGGGCAACTAGGTACACTCCCTGCTCCCAGATAAAAAGAAATTTCTCTTCTCGGGCTGTGTTAACTTCCTGTTTGTCACTGGACACTTGTGTCTCCTCTCTGGGCAGTCACTCCCTTGGGACTACTCACTGTGTAATATGTCAGGAATGGCACATGGGCAGGAAGCCTGGGGAAACCATCATCTTTCACAAAAAATATTTTCTTGAGATTTAAAGAATTGAAAAACATCTTGGTGACGAGGTAAGATCAGATGTCATTTTGCTACAATCCCATCTGTGAATGGGAGGTTACCAGTCTGCAATCTCCTGCTACCTGTTATCCTGTATAATTATTCCTGAATCAGCACCGTAGGTCCTTTAGGATGACGCTCTGCATTTTTCTGATCCACTAGCCAAGTTCGTTCTCTTCCACTGCCCTGCATATAACTTCTGGTGTGAAGCAGGCAAACTGAGCCTTCGCAGGTATCAGATCAGGACATTCCCATTTCCTTCTCCTTAATCATTTACCCTTTCTCTGTGTTGGTTTCTTTCAAGCAACCCTCCCTAAGTTTCATGGGATGTAGAGTAAGTTGTGACCTCCAGCTACCCTCCTGTGAGTGCCTAGAGCACACAATCTTACTCCGTCTAACTCCACTGTGGCTCCTTGCACTGTGCCCCTTCCCAGCCTCTGTGAGCCATGACTCTACCCCTGAAATCAACTACTCCAGCTCCCACACAAAAGGGAAGCAGTTGGCATTTGTTTCTATGTCTGGCTTATCTCATTATCTGTTTACTCCAAAAAAATGGAATCCTTCAGGAATTTGTGTGTCATCTTTGTTCAGGGACTATGCTAACTACAGCATCAGTCCAATATTCTATGTGATGCTAAAGCTTTCAGTGTGTTAGGGTTTAACTTGTGTTGGAAAATATGGTAGCTTTTGTGTGTTGGGAGATCCAAGAGAGAAAATAGGTTTAATTATTGAAAAATAAAGTTAACAACTGCAGCATGAAGTTCTTAGAGAAGTTTTAAGTCACTTATCATAGCAAGGGTCTTGGGTCCAGAAAACAGTGGACTCTGGACCAAAAGAAACACATGTAAGGCTTATTTATTAGAACATCCGCCTGAGCCAGATCAATATGTAGCTCTGACCTGTATCCCCAAGTCAGAACAGTGGCTGACCCTAGAGGTGCCTTATATACCCCAAATCCCCACTAACAGGTTATCTCATGTGTTCAGGCTTAGGGGAATGTCCAGTCCCAATTGGTCAATGTGTGGGCTCTGCTGTAGGCAGCTGTAGGTCAACCCTGACAACTAAGCTGATCTCCAGCAGGCTGACCTCATCCCATTCTAGGTGAGTAGGGCTGCTGTTTTAACTGCAGGGCTGCATAGGAGTCCTGGGTCCATATACGGATTTAGTGATGATGGCACAAAGCAGGTATGATCCTTGCAGGCCCCTCTCCAGCATCTGAGCACTCTATCCTGCTAGGTGATGGTTCTCAACTGCCTTGTCAACTGCTACTGGCTCTCCCTGTATCCCCAACTGGGCTGTGGATGCTCCAGGAAGAATGTCTCCCCCTAAGTTTCCCAGAGCCCCATGGATCTCCCTACTGGGTTTTTGCTAATGGGAGTAAAAGCAGCTGGACATCATCCTCTAATCTCTTCACCGTCATCTTAAATATATAACCACAACACAAGTTCCTGTTTTAATCCCTTTTGTTATTTTTCCTCCACCCCTGGGAAGATAACGAAGTCAGTAAGGACAGGAGAAGGTGTCACCTTTCCCAGAGGCATTGATTTCTGCTTTACCTTGACTTTTCTGATCAGTGTCTCAGCGGAAAACTCATTCTTCAAGTTAAGGATGATTTATTTCTCTAGCTTCTTACAGCTTAGTTAGGACAGAAGCTGGGGAGTTTATGGAGTGTCACTCCATGGTAACTTTCTCTAAGCTACACAGGGAGTTGTTTTCATTGGGTTATGGAAATAGGAGGGGCTGGCTTCTTACAACAGAGGAAGAGGTGCACTCGACTGCCACATATAGTGCACACCAATGGCAGTGCTCTGAGGAGTTAGGGGACTGGAAGGGTCTGCTTTCCCTATAAATTACAAAGCACAACATCTCACAATATTCCATGTTCAGTCACTCTTTGCTTAATGATGGAGCTAAGTTCTGAGAAACACATCATTAGGCAATTTTTTCATTTTGTGAATATCACAGACTGTACTTATATAAACCTAGAAAGTACAACCCACTACACAATGGATATATGATACATATAGTTACACACCTGGTCTTTCAGTTTATTGAAATGTCATTGTGAGGGTTATTATAGTTATCCTGCAACAATTTGTCCTTGGTTTGCAAGGTTGTGGGTTTGCTAGGGTTGAGTTATTAGGGCAGTAGCTCAGGAAGGGGCTGTATGAAAACCTGCATCATAGGTCTGAGCACACCTTTTGAAGTCAGACAAGGACTGTAAGCCTCCATGCCATTTCCTGGCTGTGTGACAGCAGGCTGATGATGGCTTAGTCTCTCTGACCCTACCTTTTCTGGGGCTGACAGAATGCCTGCCTTGAAGGGTGGTTTTGTGAAAACTATAAGCATGCCATTTGGCACACAGTGTTCTTGCTAGATTGTATTTATGATGGGGTAAGCAACTTTTTTCTGTAAAGAACCATATAATAGTGTTTTAATTTGGGTTGCTTCTAAGATCTCCTTAAGTACTCAACTCAGCTAGAGATGTGAAAGTGAACAGGGGCCAGGAGAGCCAGTCCAGGGAAGGTGCCCTGTCACCCCATGCACTGGGAGAGCCAGTCCAGGGAAGGTGCCCTGTCACCCCTTGCACTGCGATTCTTGGCACAGCACTCCCCAGCACTCAGCTTGGTCAGCTGGTGTGTATTTAGTAGTAGTTCTGTTTGTGAATTAATTACAGGTTTTCAAATGATATCAGAAAACCCAACCTGGATTTTTTATTCCCTCTTCCCTGGCCCAAGTTGATCTTCACTCCCTTCTCCTCATCAAAGTAAAAAGAAGAAAGAAAGAAAAAAAAAAAAGGGCCTGTAAGCACCTAGCCTCTGCACACCCTAGCTCAGCAGCACAGCATACTGTGGGCCCTTACCCTGGGTTGACTGTAGTAGGGACTAAGCTGTGGTTGCTGGCCTGCCCAGTATCATGAGAGGGGACTGGACTGCACAGCTCTAGCTCAGGAAAAGAACCTAAATTTTACCTCAAAGTACAGTTCCTAAACAGTAAATTGAACCATAAGTCAAACCACTGTCAGGTTCAGGAGGTCTCCACATCCTCCTTTATCTCTGATCTGTCTAACCTAATTCTTTTCTTTCCCAATTCCTCTAGCAATGCTGTGATCTCAAAGCACAGTCTCCTTTGTGTGCCCTCTGAACTAGTTCACCAGCTGCCCTCTGGGCATGGAGAAGCAACCTTCTAGTGTCTGCCCTACCCTAGCCCTTCTCAGCAAGGCTGCAGAGCCAAGTCATTTTAATTAGCTGGAAGAAAGCCATCATCTTGTGAGGGAAGACAAATGGCCAGTGGTGCGAGGAGTGGGGTCCTCTCCAAGTCAGCACAGCTGCCCCGGATGACTGATGCTTCCTGGATCCCCCAGCTGCCCACAGCTGTCCTCACATCCAAACCTGATGCCTTCTCTGATTTGAGTACTCTTTGACATTCTAGCCAGAAGGCTACAAATGACCCAGAACGATTTTTCAGGACCTAATCAACTGATTTTCCATTTCTACGGCAGGTATGAGAACACCAAGGCTAGTCTGAGTTGTGCAGGTGAACGGCACAGCTGTCTCTGGCTTTCTTCTAATCATGTTTGCATTTTCTGTGACAAAGACTATGAAGCTGAGAAGAGCAATTCATCAGAATGCAGGGCTATTAAAACAATATCAAGATGTGCTAGCCTAAAAAAGTGTTTTCCACTTGATTTTTGCCACTGGCATTTTCCTGCATGTGACAATTAACCCCAGGAAGAAAATGTGACCAGCCTCCAGTTACTGGTCAGGGTGCATCCCAATGCACAGTCTGCAGATATGATCACTGCTGCTGCTGCTCAGCCTTCCAGTCAATTCTGCCCTAGTGCCTTTTTTGTTTCTACGACTGGCTTGCTGTGTGGTCACTCATTTGCAAGTGCAATTTCTTCAGATCAAAACAGAGAACCACCATCTAGATAAATGAAAACATGTTTTATTTATGTCTGTACACTGTGTACACATAAAAATATACAAAACCAAAATAGAAAATATCCAAATGTTAAAATGTGTACAAACACTTTTAAAATGTACTTCTTGGAAAACCTCAAGCCTTAATTAGTTTGAAGAGTACACATTTCATTTTAAAAATTATCATACAAAAAAATTCCCAAAGTTATCAAAAAAGTTCACTGGTTTCCACGGGAAAGATTTCATAGGTATTTTATCTAGCATGGACAGGATGTGTCTTATTCAGCGCTAACATTGAATTTTATTTGTGTGAAATCTGTCTGGTTAGAGAACGGTGTCCCAGAGACTCAGGAAAAGTTTCTTCTCCTAATCTTGTAAACCATAAGCAAACAACAAACTTCTCTTCAAAGTTCAGAGTTAAATCAGGCTTCTGACTAGACACAATATTAAGGTAATGGTTCTACCTTTATGGTATCATTAAAAAATTTTGGTCATAATTTTTTTAACGTGGCCAAGATGTGTAAGATGCAATGTTTATGTGTGGTGAGGGAGAGGATTGATTTATTTTTAGCAGAAGGACATAGAATATTTGTTTCCTTCTCTTTAAAAAATTAGTGTTTTCATAATTAAAATAAAATTTATTGTAAAGATTTCATCATAAAGATTAATGAAAAAGACAATATAAAACCAACCATGTGTGTAGATAAGTATATATACACAATTATATAACTATCTACATGCACACTTCTATACTAAGAGTTCAATCAATAGCTGCAATTCTTCAAATTTCACTACCTTACACTTGCAGAGAATATGCTGGGATATTTTTCCTTACTAAAGCTTCATTCATTTAACAAAACAAGAATCAGAACTATCACTTCATTTTCTTCAGCCGTCAGGAAAATACCATTCATTTACCAGGTGTCTAAATAATGTCTGAGTGACAGAAATATGTGGAATCATTTCACAGTGGAAATATCCAGATAGATATAAAAAAGCATGTTTAAACTCAGGTACATTTCACCTAAACAATTAGTTTTTAAACAGAGCTGCCTTGATCAGTCATGTATCCACTGGACAAGCATTCTGAACTATTAGAAAGTCAGAGACTAAGTAGCACAGTATGAGGGGACAAATCTGGAGACTATGTCCCACATATTCAATCACACATCTGTTGGTAATCCCCGCAGCCTCAATCCACTTTCTCTCTCTTCCTATAGCTAAAACAAAAATTGGACCGTGTAACTTTGATCATATGCATGGAGTATTATAAAAAAAAAAACTTGGTGAAAATCAATCACTTCACTGGTACACAGTTTTCCATCATAACATTACTAACTGAAGGTTGATCCCAGTTAATGCACCAAACAAGCATCTGATTAATCAGTAGATGTGAGTGTTCCTTACACTGGAGATGGGTCGGCCTGTAACATAAACTGTAATCTACTCCAGCACAATGAACTGGTTCACAAACATACCACAGAATGAGCTAGGGCCTTTGACATCCCAATTTTGAAAACACGATTATCATAGCATTTCTTCTGCTCAGATGTTATGGCTTCAATGACAGAGGACTACCAGAGTCCAGCACTGACTGGCTAAGGAACCAAAGGGACGGGACACACACAAAGAGCCATTTCTGAAGCAGAGCATTTTGAGCTTGGTGTCCAGGCAGACAAAGACACAGCAATTCAAGAATCTTTTCGAGCCTCTGCCTTGCCCATTAAAGCACATCTTGCATGCTCACATGTAGCTTTTATCTGACCACTGTTTGTCCTTCCACAGAAGCAGCTCTGTAAGGATTTGGTGGGTGTGGTCTGCAACATGGCCCAGCACTGTTACGCATGGGAGCTGCCTGTGCTTGAGTGTCCTCATTGCCTTCTATCTCCTACCCCATATGGAAAGCTGGAAACAGAAGTTAGGGAGAATCTAGAAGCAAATGAACTGTCAACTTGGTTAACACTATTTTCTTCATGATTGCAACCACAATAAAAGATAGCACAATAATTTCTTGAAATGCAAAGGAATGTGGCATCTTTAGTCCTGAGAGTAGGACAAGGAGCACCTGATGTACCCCAGGGGCACCATGAGGCCCTAACCAGAATCCCCTCACAGAAGAGGCTAGGCAATTCTGGAAGGGACAGAGCCAGGAAGAAATGAGGTGGGAGGGCAGTTACTGTTTATATTCCACAGACATTGTGGGTTTACTGGTGTTCATAGCCTGGAAGGATTTAATCAATGTCAGGCAAAATACTGCCACTTAGGACCCATCCAGCTAATGTGAGAAGCAGCCTTCACGTTAGACATTACTGTATGACATTTGCGAGAGGCTAAGCTACTTAAACTTTTAAATGCAAGAATGCCTAGACAAAAGTATATTAATATGTGTATCACATTTTCTGGATGTTTAACAGAATCTGACTCCCAAGAGTCTTTAGGGCCATAATAAATTCAAAAAAATTAATTGCATTTCCTTTATGCTCTGCAGTCTTTCTTGTAACCCCTGTAAAACTGAAAGTATCCTTTTAAAAGTACATGTGCTACAACAGAATGCTATTTAAGAGTCTTTGAAGTGTTCTGTGGGGCTTTTGAACTTGAATATTCACATTGACCTCAATAAATTATTCTCTAACCAAATTCTCATTGCTACCAAAGGAGATTGTCTGGATAATAAGGATGCCTCTACGTGAATCTACTTGGAAGACTATAAAAGGAAATTTAATAGTTGTGAGCATTTAAGATGGAAAAGCATGGAAGATCTAGAAAGATCCAAGAATTCCAGGAGCAAATACTCACCACATCAGTTTCCTCACTGTGCCCTGGAGTTATGGAAATTATTACACACATCAAGACCAAGCTCTTCTGGGAAATGACAAAGGAACTTGGCTGCACCGTGCTACTAGGACAAGCTAATGCACAGGATGAAGGTTTCTATCCCTTGTTAGTGACTTGGTAACAAAGCTCTCAGAATGGACTTTTATGAGACACTGTCAGAACCGAAATCCTAACTCCTTTTATTTACTGCTGCACTAAGTACCCTGATGTCTAAGATTCAGCTTGATATCTGATGAGCAGAATAGCCGAACAGAAGCTATTGGTCTCTGAAAACCATACTTGCTCAGGAAAGCAGTCCTGAGAGCATTCTGGAACCAACTAATCCTGAAACAAACAAACATATTTTCCATAAAACTCTCCTGTTAGTCACACACTTTGCAAGGGGGATTGTATTTAATTAAACTGCTATTGTCATTGCCAAAAAGTCTTAGTTACCATACCACTGAGCTATGTCTAATTTGATATTGAAATAAATGTTTCTCATGTATTATCTTTGAAGTAAAACAAAATAAACCCAAAAAAAGAGTTTCTCATAATGATAGAAACTGAGATCTAAAAATCTAATATAGCTAACACACTGGGGTGAATGTTTCCACTTGCCTTTCCACATGAACATGTATTTATTTACCTTGTTAAAAATATATGCTTTCACATAATTTTATTCAGTTCTGTGTCTTTGCCACACCGTTGACGTAAAACACATGAATGAAAACAGGGTGGCATTCAAGTTACACGTCAGTAGGATTAGTGAACATTAGGAGCACACCACTGTCAAATTTCTAATAGCTGAAAAGCCTGTAAGAAATTCCTATAAAAGTACTAGGTGTGCATCCCCTGCAGCTCAGAGGGGACTCCCAGCAATTTTTTCTACTTTGGCAGAAACAAGGGTGTCTCCTGGCTTTCCCTAAGAGCTGTCACTGGCTATATAACAGCTGCAAGGTGCCTCTGCAGACCAGGTACCACAAGGCAGAAGAGCCAGGGCTGGAGAATGTCTGGGGTCCCAGCCAGGATCCTGCATGTACTAGCCCATGATGTTGTCTGAGTGGGTTAAGCACTCCTGGCCAGCCTACTAAATATTGAAGGAAAACAAAAGATCTTGTCTATGCTTTTCCCAGGGCTTTTGTTTGGCTTTATCTTGGCCAACTCAGGATGGATAAGCTATGCTTTTATAAATGTGTCCTGATTCACAGAATCAGGAATTCCAGAGGGCAACTGGGAGGCAGAGATGGGATACAGTGGTTGCAAAATCATGTGCTTGGCAGGATATACAAGAAATTTTTGACATTAAAATAAGCATCTGCATGACAATTCAGACATTCATCATAGAATATAGCCTGCCTAGTGAGGAGTGCATGTACACGTGACACACTAGCTCTGGGGCCCTAACTTGGATGTTCTGAGATGGAAACCATACTAGCAGTAACATCACTGAAACCTGTGGCTGGAACCAATTCTGATAAAGAGTATCCCTGCGATAAGGCAAGATTAGCATGTTTAGGGGTATCATGCCCATGGTCACACATTTATTTTCTTTCTATATATCCCTTGTTTTGGATTCTTTCTTGGGTGTTTCTAAAGTTCCATTTCTATATTTAAAGCAGTAATAGATACCCAATGGCTTAGAATGAAAAGGATTCTCCATGGCCACCACTAAGTTACAGTTGAAAGACTCAACGCTACATTGCCTAAACCTATCTTCAAGTATTTTTTTGTGACTTTGAGGACAACAGCAGTACCTTATTGCACATTGATTCCCAAGAGTCCCTTTTTAAGAGTGTGTACTGTTAGGGCTGGCTGTGGGGCAGCGCACAGCCCGGAAGCCTGGCAGGACCACCTTGCCCTTGCGATGCAAATCTGCCTGGGTGCCCATGTTCAGGCGCTGCACCAGAAGCTTCTCGTAAAGCAGCGGGTGGTAAGCCCCCAGAGTGCAGGCTGCGTCGTAGTACAGCTCATGGTAGTGACAAAGCTCTGTCTGCCGGACAGATGGGATGTATTCATATACATGCACCTCTCTGCACATGGACATCATGATGAGGATTCCTGAAGGAAAGGAGAATACAGTGAGTAACTCCAAGAAAGAGGGTTTTGTTGGGGTGTGGGGGACGGTTGGAGTGGTGGTGACTGACAGGGATGACTGTAGCAAGAGGCTTCCTTTTCATTTGCAATGTTACAACTTCTGCTAAGTGGAGTACACGTAGTTAATGGGGAGATATATATAAAAATATGTAGACTGTATATACATATATGTAGTATATATATGTGTGTATATATATATACATACATATATACTACTATATGTATTCATTCACTTGTTAAGTTGATTACTATAGACCTAAAAACTGAGATGCAAACACGAAACCACTGACCATAAGAGACCTTTCTCCAGTGTGTGAATTTGAATTTACAACCTTAGTTTAGATTCTCTTCTGTCACATTCAACACATATGTCAAGAGGACTATGAGGTTCCAAAGAAACAAATACTATAAATATCTGATTATAAAAGTTTATTAGAAACTGATTACAAATAGTTCTTGAGAAGGTTCTAAAATGGAATCCTATAGTCGAACAAGTCGTATGAAATGATACTTGAATGGAAAAAAATGAAATTAGGATATAGAGTTTAAGATTTAGAATAACAGTCCAGAACCCTGTGCAGGCCCATCTGGAGTTGCAAAGTGTACTTTAAGCAGACAAGTCCTTCACCCGCTTACCCAGGCCCATCCAGAGTCAAATAAGAGGGATAGCCATCTGGGTCAGCCCCCCAAGTCCCTGCCCAGGCCCATCCAGAGTCAAATAGGAGGGATAGCCAGCTGGGTCAGCCCCCGCAAGTCCCTGCCCAGGCCCATCTGGAGGCACAAAGGAGAGAGCTCTTCAGTCAGTCAAGTCCTCCAGACCTCTACCCAAACCCTTCCAGAGTTGCACAGGAGTGCACTTTGGCTAGGTGAGAACTCCAGACCCCACCCACACTGACCACATAAACCCAAGCCCAGCCTGGAGTTGCATTCACACACTATCATTGAGTCTACTCAACAGTGCTCAGGCCCAGTCAGGCCAGCATTTGAAAGCTTTTGAGTTAGCACTGAATTGGAAACAACCCAGCTTCTCTAATCAACAGTAAATAGGACCTACAAATTCTATGTGCCTGATCTGAAATCAACCAAATTTGGGCAAACAGCAAAAGCTTCCACTCAACAGAAGGAGGCTAAACTCTAGTATCAGGCACAAAATCAACAAAATAAATCCAAAGGCCCAGATCACAAAACACAAACAGGATGAAAGACCAACACAATATTCCCCCCCCCCCAAAACCCACTAGTCCTATAACAGTATTCTCTAATGAGAATCACCTACATGAATCTCAGGACATGGAATTAAAAAAAAAAAGAATAATTTTAAGCATGATCAAAGAATCCAAAGGATTTAAAGAGGGCAGGAAGAAAACACCTGAATGAACTTACAGAGGAGAAGAATAAACTGAACTCCAATAAAATAAAATAAAATGACAAAGAGAACTGAGGATTTGAAAAGTGAATTCAACAGAGAAGTACTGAAGACAAGCTGAAATGAAGACAGAATTGAAAGTTTCAATAATGTAATTAGAAAACTCAAAGGAAAGTCTTATTAGCAGAATAGATCAAGCAGACGATCAACTATCAAGAACAGAAGATAAAGTAGAGGAACTAGATCACATGAAGAATATGAAAATTTAAAAAGACACATCAAAGGCACATGTGATAACTTTTCATGCTTTGAAAAGACCAAATCTATGAATAATAGACACAGAAGACTCTCAGGTCAACAGCATAGACCAGATCTCAGCAAGATTAAGGAAACTCCCCCAAATCAAGGAGAGACATACCCCTACAGATACAAGAAGCACATCAAACAGACAGAACCAGAAAAGAAACTCTCCACAGCATATCAGTAAAAACATTAACTGTATGGAATAAAAAGAGGGTACTTAGCTGTAAGAGAAACACCACAAAACACACACAAAGGCAAACCCATCAGAATAAAGCCAAGAGCCTGGAACATTTTTTCTAAAGGTTCTAAAAGACCACAAATGTCAAACTAGACTCCTTTACCCAGCGAAGCTATCAGTTATAGTTGAAGGAGAAAGTAAAACTTTCCGTGATGTAAACAACATGAAGATTCAAGGCTATCACACCAGTGCTACAGAGAACACTGGAAGCAATACTTTGGACTGAACAGAAGAAAAGAGCACGCTCAAGAGGCTAGAGAGAGAAAACAGATGCTACTGTAATTACTGGAATACAAAATAGGACTAAGAATACAAGCAGCAAAAAGCAACAAATCAAGTGCCATCAACACTTACATTTCAATAACTTTAAAGATTAATGGCCTCAACTCTCCAACCAAAAGAAACTGGCTGGTCAAATGTATTAAGAAACAAAATCCATCTTTTTGTTGGGGTTACAGGGAGACTCTTTCTCAAAACAACAGCAACCCCACTCCTGCTGAAAAGGGAAAGAAACAGCAACAAAATGAACAGTACAATAAACAAAGCCTGAGATCAGCAGCAAAAGAATCTCTAGAAATTAAACAAAGCCATTGAGTAAACAACACACTACTGAATGGTGAATGGGTCCAAGAAGAAAAGAAAACAAAATTTAAAACTTCCTGGAAATAAACAAAAATGAAAACACAACACACCGAAACCTCTTGGATACATTAAAAACAGTCCTAAGAGTGAATTTTATGGCTCTAAATGCCTATATTAAAAAATTAGAGCACAAATAAACAATTTGATTAATTTCAAGACTTCAGAAAAACAGGAACAAACCAAACCGAAACCTAGTACACTGGAAGAAATAATAAAAATCAGGGCTGAAATGAATGAACTAAGAAAGAAACAACAGCTGAATGTGGAGGCACATGCCTTTAATCCATCAGGAGGCAGAGGCAGGTGGCTCTCTGTGAGATCAGTGCTAGCCTGTTCTGCATACTGAATTCCAGGACAGTTGGAGCTACAAGGAAATCTTGTTTCAAAACAACAGCAGCAACAACAAAAGAAACAATAACACAAAATAACAATATGAAGAATCAATGACTCTAAGAGTTGGTTCTTTAAAAAGATAAGCAAAATTGACAGACACTTAGCTGAATTAACTAAAAGAAGAAAAGACAACATTAAAAATAGGAAAATTGGAGATGAACAGGGAAACATTACATCAGATACCAAAGAAATTCAGGAAATTGTAAGGGAATACTTTAAAAATCTATACTCCATTAAATTGGAAAACCTAAAAAAAATGGATGAATTTCTAGATACACTTGAACCACCAAAGTTAAAACAAGATGAGATCAATAACTTAAACAGACCCATAACAAAAAGACTGAAACTGTAATAAAAAGTCTTCTAGCTGAAAAAAACCCAAGTTCAGATGAACTCACTGCAGAATTCTATCAGACTTTCAAAGAAGAAATATAACCAATATTTTTCAGATTATTCAAAAAAATATAAAGAGGACCTCCAAATGCTTCTATTAAGTCAGTATTACTCTATTTCCAAAGACAGGTAAAGATACAACAAAAAAGAGAACTACAGACCAATATTTTTAATGAACATAAATGCAAGTATTCTCAATAAAATATTTGCCAACAGAATGTCGACATATATCAAAAAGATCATCTATCACAATCAAGTTTACTCTGGGGCTGGAGAAATGGCTCAGCAGTTAAGAGCACTGACTGCTCTTGCAGAGGACCTGGGTTTGATTCCCAGCACCCACATGGCAGCTATGAACTGTCTTTAACTTCAGTTCCAGAAGAATCCAAAGCCCTCTTCTGACCTCTGTGGCATTGCACAACATACATGCACTCACATACATGCAGGCGCACTCACATACATGCACGCAATACATTCATTAAAAAAAAAAAAAAAAGAAAAAGATCACCAGGCATGGTGGTGCACGCCTGTAGTCCCAGCACTTGGGAGGCAGAGGCAGGCAGATCTCTGTGAGTTCAAGGCCTGCATGGTCTACATAGTGAGTTCCAGGCCAGCTGCGGCTTCAGGGAGTCCTTGTCTTAAAAAAAGACCCCCCCCCCCAAAAAAAAAGATCATCTACCACAATCAAGTTTACTTTATCCTGAGGATGCAGGGATGTTTCATCTAAGTTGATAAATGTAATAAATTATGTAAATGAACTTAAAGAGAAAAATCACATGATTATCAATAGACAGAAAAGGCAATTGACAAAATCCACGATGCATTCATAATAAAAGTCTTAAAGGTCTTGAGGGAACATATGTCAACATAATAAAGTCTCTATATAACAAACTCACAGACACCATTATCCTAAATGGAGAAAAACTCAAAGCACTCCCCCTGAAATCAGGAATGAAAGCAGTCTGTCCACTACCTGCACTCCCTTGCTTGAAGCCCTGGCTAGAGCATAAGACAAGAGAAGAAAGTTCAAGGGATACTAATGAGAAAGAAATCAAATTATTCCTATTTGCAGATGATTCCATATTATACGTAAGAGCCCAAAAATTCTACCTGAAAGCTTCAAGAAATGGTCAACACTGTCAGTAAAGTGGCAGGATACAAAATCAACTTTAAAAAAAAAAATCAATGGTCTTTCTACACAGCAATAATAAAAATGCTGAGAAAGTGATCACGGAAACACTCCCATTCTCAACAGCCTAAAACAAAAACAAAAATAAAAAAACCTCTACGAATAAGCCTAACCGAGGAGGTAAAAGACTTCTACAATGAAAAGTTTAAATCTGAAGAAACTGAGGAAGACACTGAACAATGGAAAGACACCCCCATGCTCATAGATTGGTAGTGTTAATATCCTAAAGTGACCATCCTACCCAAATCAATTTGCAGACTCAATGTAATCCCAATCAAAATCTCTATGACAGTATTAAAAGAAACAGAAAACCCATCACGTTTTGTGCTTCATATGGAAGTACAAAAGATCCTGGACAGCCAAAGCAATCCTGAGCAAAAAGAATAGTGCGGGAGGTATGATCATACCACATTTCAAGCTATATTACAGATAAAATGGCATGGTACTAGCATAAAAACGGACACATAGGCCAATGGAAAAAGATAGACGACCCAAACCTAATCACACATGATTACAGCCATCTGATATTTGATGAAGTTGCCAAAAATACACACTGGAGGAAATTGTGTAATTTTAACAAATGGTGCTGGGGAAACTGAATGTTCACATCTAGAAGAATGAAATTAGGCCCATATCTATCAGCCTGCACAAAAATCAACTCCAAATGAATCAAATATCATAATAAGAAATCTGAAACAGAAACTTCTAGAAAAAACATTGGCAGTACCCTACAAAATAGAGGAGCAGGAAAGGACTTTTTGAATAGGACTCCATTCATTCAGAAATTAGGGCCAACAATTGACAAATGGGACCTCATAAAAGTGAAAAGCTTCTGCACAGGAAACAGGCAGTTAAAGAGGAAGCTCACAGAGTAGAGACAAAAACCCAGAATATGCAAAGAACTCAAAAGACAAAGAACCAAGAAAACAAATGACCCAATTAAAAAATGAGCTATGGACCTGAGCAGAAAATTCTCAAAAGTAGAAATAAAAATGGCCAATATCTTAAAAGGTGTTCAACATCTTTGCAATAAGGAAATGCAAATTAAAACTATGTTGAAATTTCGCCAGTCAGAATGACTAAGATGAAGGGAATAACTGGTAACAGTGCTGGCGAGGGTGCATGGAAAGGTGACTCCTCCTTCACGGGTGACGAGAAGGCAAACTAGTATAGCCACTAGGGAAATCAGTGCATATAGATCCTAGCTTCTAATCTTTAGATTTGAGTATATAACCTGTAGTAACCACAGAAGCCAAGAAAGTAGAAAGGGACCATGGGAGGAGTGGGAAAGGAGGAGGTATAGAGAGGGGGTGGCAGGATAGAGGTGCTATGAAGGAGGAAAGGGGAAAAGATGGGGGAGGGACTTAAGGAGGGAGAAGAGGTAATACTAAAGATGCTTGAGAAAGACCTAGAGAAATATTTTATAAGCTTACTTAAAATACATATTGTGTATGCATAGTTTCAACGGAGTTATACCACACTGGATGACAATGCTCCCTCAAGAGCCATACACTGCCAGTTTCTTAAATCAACTTAGTCTCTAACTGTATTCTAAATACTTTCCTTTATGCCCATAGATAAACACAGCTGACTCAGAAATTTCTTTTCTGCAGCAGACTGAGGCTACTACAGAGATCTGCAACTGGTCAAAATTCAAAGAATAATCATGGGGAGCCCAGCCTCAATTGGTACATCTATAATACCACCCCAATACTAAAGACTCGGGGAACATCATGGAAGAGGGGGCAGAAAAATTGTAAGATACAGCAGACCAGGAAGCCAGCTACAAGATAGTATCTTCTAGACATGACAGGGACACTGCACCCATGGAATCTTGACAATATGGGACATAAACAGGCCTTCATAATGACATCTGTTGACTGGTGTGCCATGGTGGATGAGGAAATTTTATGAGGCCCCACCCCTAGATGAAGAGCTATGGACAACCTATGGCAGCTGAGAGAGGGAGGAGCAGTTTTCTACAGGGACAAGACCCTTGATAGGTCACCCAATCCCTAGAGATCAGCCCTAAACACATGCACATAGAACAACATGAAATGGACTCAGTAGGCTGTGTTTATAATATGCCTATGTTATTTATAAACATATATAAACAATGATTAAAGAAGACAAGGTCATGAATTGGAAGGGAGTGAAGAGAACAAGGGAGGACGGATAGGGAGAAAAAGGGTAGAAATGATGTGAATGCAATACTCACTCATGAAATTCTCAAATTAATAATTTAAAAAATTAAAAAGATTCATCTTAACCAAATTATGCCACATATGATGGGGCGTATTTATAGCTCAAATTACTTTGGAAGCTATGGGAGGATGATTACTTGAGCCTAGGAGCTGAAGACAATCCTATGTAATAAGGAGGTTTGTAAGTCAGAGGCCAGCCTGTGCTACATAGTGAGACACTGTCACATCAACAATGATGACAAATAATGAATTACAGTTCTCATGAGCACTGTCAGTATTAAAGCTGTTTTCAATGTTCAATTCTTCTAGAAAACAGTTATGGAACCTTGTCATCAGTTCTTCACTCAGGCTAAAAGACTTTCTTTTTGCAGCACCAATAGCACCATCATTAATTTTGGGGGGATACGGCCTCACTATGTAGCTCAGGTTTACCGTGAACTTGAGATCTTCCTGCCTCAGCTTCCTCAATTCTGGGATTCTAGGCATGTAATACTAAGCCTGGCTAACTCAGAACTTTAAAAAAAAAATGTATGCTTTTCCATTTTCTGAAAGTGATATCCTTGTTGGGATCAAAATAAAAAGTCACACAGTCACTTTTACACTCAATATTTGTTCTGTAAAGGACAGTTATATTCTTTAAGGAATTAGCCATGTTTATATCACAAAAATCTGAAACCAAGTTAGGGGAACAGTATTCTAGCATGAGAGAGGTTTGAGTTTGATCCAAGCTCCAGAAAACAACAACGATCCCAAACTAAAGAGCTTCTCTATAAGGGAGGACAGAGAAGACCTCCTTCTGCAAGAGGCATCTGGAAGAGTTGTATAAAGATAAAGCTTATAATTAAATCGTTTTCCTGGTAGGCAAGGGGTTGAGAGGAACAGAAGGCATGCTGCCCCAGAGGTTACCCTGATGTCCTGTTTGTAGTTCTGCAGGCCAGAACGGCCTACTGGGGTTGATGTCAAAACCTTCCTAACCTAGAGATTATGCACCCAGACTGAAAATTTTCTCCCCAGAGCAATTTCAGTACTTCAACATTGCGGGTAAGTTCCTCTTCTTTCTCTCTCACGTCTACCAGTATCCTCTCCTCTTCCACAGCACACATACTACCTAGCTGCTATGCCTTCTTTGGGCCCATCCTCAAGGAACTTGCTGCAAGTAAGGCCAATTGAGAACTCAGAGTTGGCACCTGCTGCATGTCTGACCCTTTGGGCACCCCTGAGAAGATGTGACACAGGCCACATTAGTCTCCTGACATCTGCTCATCAGTGGATGGCTCTGTAAACATCTGCTCCCCCCCACCTGGAGTAAATCACTAGAAGGGATCATCCAATTCGAATATGAAAGGTCTCCCACAGGCTCATGCTTTGGATGCCTGCTCCCCAGTTTTATGGTACTATTTTGAGAGACTTTGAGTCTATAGGAAGTGAGGCCTTCCTTGTAGAAGCAGGGTCGCTAGGAGCAGGCCTCTGACAGTTAGTCAAGCCCCTGGTTTGGTGCCCTCTCTGATTCCTCGTCTGCTGCCATGTGAACAGCTTCCATTGTACACATCTGTCACAATGAACTAAGCCATGCCATGACAGAATGAAAACCTCCTGAAACTCAGCCAGAATAAATCTGTCCTCCCTTGTTTCTGTCAGGTACTGTGATCCTAGTGATACGAAAGTAACTAATACAGATACTGATACGGTGGGCAAGAAAGCCCTCTTCGCAGGGAGCATTCTTCTGGTCATAAAGGGGCCTCTTTGGCATGTCTAGCTGTGGGTCTTCATCTTGCCTCAGCAGGCATTGGTTACTCTCCGTTACCCAGGCATGTCACGCTGTGCTGGGGGTACCTTTATATCACCAGTTAATAGCCAGTCAGCTCTTCATAGTCTAGGTGTCCATAATTATGGATTAAACTAGAAATACCCATAAAAACAACTGTGTCTATAATGAACATACACAGACTTATTTTCTTACCATTCCCTAAACAATATAATTAACATAAAAGCTATTTACAGCTGGGTGTAGTGGCACACGCCTGTAGTCCCAGCACTTGGGAGGCAGAGGCAGGCAGCTCTCTGTGAGTGCAAGGCCAGCCTGGTCTACATAGTAAGTTCCAGGACAGCTGGGGCTACAGGGAGACCCTGCTTCAAAAAGACAAAAAAAAAAAAAAAAAAAAAGAAGCTATTTACATGACATCTCCATTACATTACACATTATAAGTCATCTAGAGATGATTTAAAGTATACGGGGGGAGGTACATAGGTTCCATGCAAATAATATACCATTTTCTATACAGGACTTGCACACCTGTGTTTTGGCATGCATAGTGTCCTGTAAAGAGTCTCCCACTGATACTGAGGGATGACTTATACGAAATTCTTGGTAGATGTTACATTGAGGCACCTTACAGCCTACCAGCAGAGCCCCTGCCACGCCATGGATCTCTTCTACCTCAGTCAGTGTTTCTATGCATCAACACTACTGCTGCACCCATGAGCACAGGAGTCAACTGCACCTGAATCGTGACCTTTACATCTTTGGTTCTGAACCTGGGTGGCTTTCTGAAGGCAATGCCCTACTCAGAGCATGTTAATCATGCAGCTGACCCTCCCAGTAAAGCAACAGTTCTCAAACTTGGACTGAGAACTTTGTTCAAGCAGCTCCATAATAATAATGCAGTGCAGGCTGCTGAGACTCTTCCTCATCCTCCACTGGTAAGCCTGTGCTGAGGACCAGAACTCGGAATTTTTGTCTTTTAGGTTATGAGTTTATGTGTTTAACAGCTATGCCATCTCTCCAGCCCCAGAATTCTGAATTTTTAACAAACAAGCATTAAAAAAAATCTTGCCACCGCAGATCAAGCTTTTGTAAAATATAGTAAGGATGAGTTACTAGAGGAATGACCACATATTTAGACACCAATCCTATGTCACACTGCTCTCAAGTTTCTTAATACTTTCACACTTCTATGTTAATCTAGCTGCAGTGAGTGTCAAAGAAACCGTGTGGTAACAAGGATAGCGCTTCAGAAAATGAATAAGCATACATTTTTTAAAGTTCAGCGTTAACCAGCCTTAGTATTACATACCCAGAATCTAAGAATTTAGGAGGCTAAGGCAGGAAGATCTCAAACTTAAGGTCAACTTGAGCTACATAGTGAGGCCTTGTCCCCCAAATTAATGATGGTCTGGTGGTGCTGCAGAAAGAAAGCCTTTTAGCCTGAGTGAAGAACATCACTGGATGACGAGTTTTTGTAGCTGTCTGTTGGAAACATGAAACAGTGACAGCAGCTTTAATACAGACAGTGCTCATGAGAACTGTAATTTATTATTGTCATCATCATCACTGTTGTGACAGCGTCTCACTATGTAGCACAGGCTGGCCTCTGACTCACTAGTTTCCTTATTGCACAGGATTATCTTGAACCCCTGGGCTCAAGCAATCCTTCTACCATAGCTTCCAAAGTTACCAGAGTTACAAATAAGCCCCATCCTTGAACTGTGAACCTAGCCCAGGCTGCTCTAAGATTCAAGTAACAGTGGTATCTGCCCAGAGTGTCCACATGGCAGTGACTGGTATGGAGGCATCTTCAAAGAGAAGCAAATAACTAATTTACAGTTCACCAGGCACATGTAAAGGCTGGGCTGTGGTGACTTCTGGTCCCAAAGGAGGAGATTATTCCTTAATATTTTAAATTTTAGAAATCAGTACAGGTAATTATTTAGCATATATTTTGCCTTTTAACTTTCTTAATGCTACTGATAATATATAAATTTGCATTTAGATTCATACTGTCATATGATAAATACTGAAAATCATTATTATACATGATTAAATCTATAGTTTTCCTAATCTAATCCTATATACCATTAAACAAAAAAATCTGACAAATATACCTTTTTCTAGTTTGTAGATGGAACTAGTCAGACACCAGTGTTTGGAAGAATATAACAGCCCTTACACAGTTCTGAGCATGTGTGTGGAGACATGGCATGTGGGAATAGGTACTGTAGGGAGGCAGGGCATGACTGGAAAAGATGAGAGTCTTCGAGTACTGGTTGAGAACACTTTAGTTAATGTCAAAGTTTATAAAAGCAGGTACCATGCAAAACATCGGAGATTTATAGAAATCTTCTTAAACTAAACACTAACACTTAAATGGAAAGATGGAGGCAAGTCCATTTTAAGACTTGGACAAAGTATCCTCGTGTCATGCTAAGAAAAATATTTGACTCTCCCAGTATAGCCATGCTGCCCTGAGCATCCAGAAATGTCATCAATTCAACAGCACTGGGCTTCCATGTCCCCTGACTTACTAGTAATCAGCTATAGTGTCGGAGTCTTAACAAATCCCTAATTTGAAGATTACTCAGGATCTAGTCCACACATCTCCACTTTACTACAGAAAAGGATACAAAATAAAATCAGCAGACAAGAAGCTTAGGGGAAGCCAGGCCCAAGTTTCAGGAACCTTCTTTCAGGAAGGCATACAGGATGCTCTTAACTCCTCCAGCAATGACTTGCGACAACTGCTTTGGTCTGTATGTGTCCCCTGAAATGTGTCTGCTGAGACCGGGATCCTCAGCTTGATGGTGACAAATGTGAGGCCTTTGGGATGTGAGCAGGAATCTGCTGAGACCGGGATCCTCAGCTTGATGGTGACAAATGTGAGGCCTTTGGGATGTGAGCAGGAAATGAAGTTTGGGCCCTCATTAATATGACTCAGGCCTCTATATCTCGTCCTATATCTTGTGAGTATACAGCATGAGGGCAGGGAGGAAGCTCTCACCAGGAACTGAACTACCTAGCACCATTATCTTGGAATTGCTGCTATGGAAGAGAGACTTTCTGTTGCTTGGGCCACCCAAAATATCTTATTTCTATTATAGGTGGTCAAAATGAACAAGAGAGCAACAGCACTGCACAGGAAATATCAATCAAGGAAGCTTGTTAGATACTTTGTGCTCAGGGATTTATTGGGAACTGGTCACAGGAAGATCTGATTAACATTTTCCAAAATTCCAGACCTTGAAAAGGAAAGTAAGGGTTGTATATGAACAGCACAGGCTCATCAAACCACTCATTAACTGGGGGTAAGGTGGGAGTGGAAACATTCCCCAAACCCAAGTTCCCAGATGCCAGTCAAGGAGCAGCCTTATAAACAAGTCCAAGGATAAGCAGCCACATCTGTCATGGACAATCTTTTCTGCATGCACACTGTGTGTGCGTGTGTGTGTGTGTGTGTGTGTGTGTGTGTGTGTGTGCATGCATGTATGAATTCAAAGTATCACATTACTTTGTAACTACTTCCCCATGTCAGATTGACATGAAGAATTTACATCTGGTTATGCTAAAGATGGTATTGATTTATTTTTTCATTTCCTCTCTTACATTTGCTCATCATTACCTAAAATACTAAAAATGAAAAAAAAAGCACAAGGATCCTAATTTTATGCAATTCAGCGTAAATGCTAAGAAAATTTTATGTTAAATAATTTTGTTTACTGATTACCAAAAATCAACTGCTTTTATTACAAAAGTTTTACTGCTTTCAACATGGAGTTGGACTTTTTGAAAAACATATGAACATTTAAAATACCTTTTGATGTATTTTCCCAAGCTAATCAAATAGTCATGTAGACAGCTATTTAAAATCGTTAAACAAAATTCAACTGATATCATGTTTCTTATGCATCCAAGTTTTACAGATGAGTTGGTATGAGGGATTCATTTTCTGGGCAATTATGACTCAAGAGGCACTTATTTGCCAAACTGTATTTTTTAAAATACCATACAGTGCAATTACCAAACCAATTAAGAAACTTGAATTGGTCTTAATAAAATGTCATATTACATGACTCAGCATAGTAAGCACATGGACGCTTGCTTGCTCTGAAACCTGGACAAAAGGCAACCTTGACCCCATGTTCATATTATCTTAAGCTCTGCATGAATGAGGTGCTGTCAATAAAGCCCGATGGGTATGCATACACAAATGAAACACTGCAGGAGTCCCTTATCCCTGTGGGCACACATAGAGGCATGATACACTGATGGGATCTGGCAGCCACTTAGCATAGAATTATGACTTAATCAAAATTGTGCTGCTTTACCTGACAGAATATTTGACATTACCAAATCATGAACAATAATGGAATTTTCTCCTTGATAAAAGTATCTTTTCATCAAATTTCAAAATGCGCTTTTGATAGAAAACAGAAAATATTTAAAGTAATAGTAAAAAAATCAGTTTTTAGTCACTTTAAATAAACACTTGACCATGTGAAGTAAATTAGAAATTTCTGAGCATCCCCAATAGGACAAAGCAAAACACATTTTTAGATATCTAGTAATGGTGAAAAGACTAAGGGCATTGAAATGTGCCAAGCTAATGGAAATCTTGCAGCTGTTTTTTGAGTCCATAAATTTGGTCATGAAATATAAAACTGTGAGAGCTCTACTTTAGATTCTGATAGAGACTAGGCGACTTTTAAAGTGATTATTTCCAGAAAATATCTGCAATTAAAAGTGGTTGGAAATATGAGCTTGATGTAATAAAATAATAAATTAAGGAGCATCTTCCACATTAAAGAAAATAACACAGTGCAATAATAATACTTGAGAGCAGCCAATTTTTTGTTCGTTTATATATTATGCCATTTGATTTATTATTTATAGGAAAATGCAAAACGTTTTTACACATTTTACACTATTACAAACAGGATTTAATTGGCCTGTTATTTTGTGTTAATATTTTTAGTTTGAATCGTATATTAGAAAACTAGATCCTACAATGCAATATAAAATGAAAAAGAAAGGTATGACTTATTTTAAGCATGTTATTCTTGTGTCTGTATTAAAAAGCCTGAAATTACAGTGTTTGCTTTTGTGAAGTTTAGAAATATGACTTATAATATCATAACTAGAGGCTGCCTTTAGGAAAGGAGGGAATGTTGGTGGTTTACATAATAAAAAACTGCATTTGAACATTACAAACCAGCTGTGTGTGCGTGTGTGTGTGTGTGTGTGTGTGTGTGTGTGTGTGTGTTGAACAAAAATGTCTTGTTGCAAGTTCTACCTGCCAAGAATTAGAAGGCTGATCCCTTCTGGTTTGCCTGGGCACTTTCAGCACATGACCAACAGCAAGCCAGGCTTATGTCCCTCACTGAGTTCATTTACCTTCTGAAAAAGCAGATAGCCTCACACGGTCAAAAGAAAAGTTGTGGGAGTCTAAGTAAATCATTCCTTACTCTGCCAGGCTACAGCAGAATCAACATGGCTTCACTGTATGGCGTAACAACGCACACTCTCTACTATCCAACTTGGGATAAATGAAAATGCTATGATGAATGGAGGGCAAGGACCCTAAGAGATGACAAAGTTGTCCAAAGAGTATGGTCCTTCTGGATCATTTAAATGATCCTCCTATACCTGCTTAATTTTAAAGACTCTGTGTAGCTCAACAGGTGTGAGAAGATGACACATGCACTACACCCCCAGTGCTCCTTCTAGTGCACCTCCTGCTACAAGCTTTAAGAATAAATGGAGACTTGATTAGCAATGCAACTAGGCAACTGTTGGGAAAGTAGCACTTAACAGTTATCCACTAGTACTCCAGCAACCATAAGGCTTGGAATTTATTATAAGCAAATAGTTTAAAGGAGAGAAAAATTTATATATAACATATAGATTAAATCTGTAATAGGTATTAAAACATGAATACAGCAATGACTCACTAATATAATGATAAATTAATTGTAATATAGCTGATATAATTAATATCAAGCTCTCTGAAACAAAGAACAACTTAAGGAAGGCATAAATTATGATATGTAACTATATGGCCTTTGTAACAGCAAAGAAAACCAAAATCTATTTCTGCCTTGATTATAGGCTTTTTTTTTTTTTTGGCCTTTTTGAGACAGGGTCTCCCTGTAGCCCCTGCTGGTCTGGAACTCACTATATACTATATAATATACTATATAGACCAGGCTGGCCTTGAACTCACAGAGATCCACCTGCCTCTGCCTCCGGAGTGCTGGGACTAAATGACTGTGCCACCATGCCCGGAGATTATAGACTTTTATTAAAAGCTTCAGATGAGGTACAGTGCCACTGCAGTGAAGAGTACTATTACTTATTTTACTCGGCCACATGCTAACTTTGCTACAAGAACTAGAAGTATCTTCATTTTATGGATCAATGGATCAGAGCAATGTAGCTAGTTGAATGGTAGGGTCATGATTTTGTTCTGCTCTCTGCAGAATCCAAGATCTTGCCAAGAGCACACACACAAAGTGATGACCAAGGAGGTGAGTATCCTACAAGTGATATCAGTTACACTGAAGGTGAGGGACTAGAAGATGCGAGATCTATGTCCCACTCACTTGTTCACTCATTCAGAAAGCATATACTACATGCCTGGTCCACTCTAATGAGGCTCACTCATCACACAAAAGGTTAAGATCTATATGTGGCCAAGACTTGCAAAGTATAAAATAAAACCAAGAAGGTGGTGTTAAGAAGAGCAAGAATTATTTAGTGTTTTCAAAATATTTACATAAATATTTAAAAAATATTTATATACTGATATTTACTTCTTTTTATAGAATCTGCAAAGTTCTAGGGGTTTTTTTTAAAAACAAAAATGCTGCCAAGCTAGGCATGGGAAAGATCATCTGTAATTTCATCAGTCAGGAGAATCTCATATTTGAGGCCAGCCTCAAAGACTCTAAGCCTACATTGTTGCCAAGTAAAACTAATGAAGCCAGTCAGTCCCTTTTTTTTTTTCTCTTTAAGGTTTGTTGAAAACCTTAGGATAATATCTATGTGAGGATAAATAGTATCTTTTAGCTTCCTTTGACTTACATCCTAACTATTTCCTTCAGATTTTTTTAAAAGGCAGGATATTTTTTGTACATCAATATGGTTCAGCAGGTAATGACCCTTGCTGTCAAGCCTGATGAGAGATGTGTTTGGGCCCCAGGATCCACATGATGGAAGGACAGAATCAATTCTTGCTAGCTGTCCTCTGAACTCCACATGTGACATGGGATATGTGTGCTCACACATGCATACAGGTTTTCACTGATTTCTAAGTAATGATCTTGCCACTAAATCAAAATACATATAAAGTTATTTTGAAATGTTTTGAAAGGTAATTCTTAGTAATTAAAATGTAATTTTGAGTTAACTATTAATATTTAGATGTAATAAACATCTTTTAATAATGATTCTTTAAAATTACTTGGTTAGGTAGAATTCTTAATATATAATATGGATCTGATGTTTATGTTTAAACTGTAATAAACAGGTCATGCTCACTCTTGATCTTGACCAGCCTGGTGAGTTAGCCATAGTCCTGCCTACCCACTTCCTTCTCCACACTCCCAGGGCTAGCCTGGATCCTACTGCTCATGTTCCAGACCAGCCTGGATTAGCTATGATTGTCTACCTCACACACTGGACCAGCCTAAAATCACCCCTATCCCTCCAATCAAAATCTGAAGCACTAACCAAGTACCTATTCATACCGATCTGAAGTCAACAAAAACTACCACAGCAGAAACAGAACCAAGCTTCCACTCAGCAAAGGCGGGCTAGAATTTCACATCGGACACACAACCAACAAAGAGGGCTATATATGCAGGTCACATCACAAAAACACAGTATGAAAAGGCAAGACAGTATGTCCCCAACCTAACTCAGTAATTCTATAGAAATGTTCTACAATGAGAACTACCCAGAGGAACCCCAGGACACAGAACTTAAATGAACAATCATAAACATGATCAAAGAATTCAAGGAGTTTAAGGATTTCAAATAAGACAGGAATAAACTGACTGAAGCTCGAGAAAATACAAATGTACAGCTGAATAACATGTCAAATACAATCCAGGATTTGAAAAGTAAATTCGGGAAAGAGATAAAAATATTGAAGAAAACAAGGTGAATATGGAAATGAAAAATACCCACTTAAAAAATTCAGGGAAAACTCTTGCCAGCAGAATGGATCAAGTAGAAGAAAGCACATCAGGACCTGATGATAAAGGAGAGGAACTGGATCATTCAAGCAAAGACGACGACTTTTTTAAAACACAGGAAAGAAGTATGCAGGAGCTATGGGACACCATTAAAAGACCAAATATATGAGTTTTAGGCATAGAGAAAGATGAAGAATCCCAGAGCAATGGCATAGACCAGATAGATCTTCATCAGGACTGTAGAGGAAAACTTTCCTAAATTAAGGAGAGACATACCCATACGGATACAAGAAACACAAAGAACACCAAATAGGATGAGAAAAGAAACTCTCTACAGCATATCATAGTAAAAACACTGAACATTCAGAACAAAGCTCTAAGAAAAAAGCCACACATTACATGTATAGGAAATCCCATCAGAACAATAGCTGATTGGTCCTTTTCTTTTTCTCTTTTTTAGCGACTTTTTGTGAATTTCATAGATCTTGATCATATTTAGACCCCTTCCATATTTTCAATCCCCTGAGCTGTCCCTACCAGATTTCATGCATTTTCTCATATAAGTTAAGGCCTATTAAGTTTTTGTCCCCAAATGTCCCTCAAAGTGAGTCCATCCACTAGAGCCTGATCAACCTATCTAGCATCGCTCCCTTAAAGAAAACCAACTCTTCCTCTATCAGTTGTCATCAGCTGCCAATAGTTCTCAGGTAAGGCTGGGGCTTCTTACCCATTTCCCCATTTCGGTGCTGCTATTTTGTCTGCCTTGAGCTTGCATGGGTCATGTGTATGCTGTTACCATTGCTAGAAATTCAAAGGGTCAACTTCTCAGCCACCTGAAAAAAAGCATTTCCCTTGTGATCTTCCACCTCCCCTGGGCTCTTAGTCTTTCCAGCCTTTCATGAGCCTTGGGTGGCAGATATTTGATATAGGTGTCCTACCCAGGGACAAGCACTCTGTGGTTTCTTATT
Source organism: Nannospalax galili (assembly GCF_000622305.1). Classification (NCBI taxonomy): domain Eukaryota; kingdom Metazoa; phylum Chordata; class Mammalia; order Rodentia; family Spalacidae; genus Nannospalax; species Nannospalax galili. The sequence continues at coordinate 1,311,950 of NW_008360301.1, forward strand.
CTTTGCACTTTGGCCAGCTGTGGCTTCCTGAGTCAATCACCATCTGTTGCATGAGGAAGTTTTGCTGGTGAGAGATGAGAGATGAATTAACATTCTTTCTACCCCCATGTTCCACTATGTTCCCTGAGACTTAGGTGTGGAGGTTACATTGGAGATGTATTGCTTTGGGATGGGCATCTCACAGATGCTTATTCTCTGCATTTGACCAGTTGTAGAACTCTAAAAATCTCCATCTGTTGCAAAAAAAGAACCTTTTTTGATGAGTGATGAGAGGTACATGTGTCTATAAATATAAGGATATGTATTTAGAGTATAGTACAAAATTATGTTTGTCTAGGGATGTGGCAAAAGTAGGTTTTTGACCTCTCCAGCCATGTGTATTTGGCCATATTTACAGTACTACAGCAGTTTCTTCCCATTGGGTAGGCCTTATCTCCAATTAGACAGTTGTTGATTACCCCCAAGATAACAATGCACCAATATAGATTGTTTGCTGGGGCAGTCATTGTTGTGTTTATTAGGCTTTACTGCTGGGTAGGACCACTGACTGGTTTCCTCCTTGACAGCTTGCATAGTATCCTCTGATACTATGAGAGCTAGTCTTCAGGGAGGAGGCTTAAAAGTCAGTTCCAGCTTGACTGCTCCAAGTCCTGTGTCCTGTCTTTGATAGCTGACTTTTCAATGGAAACTTTAAAAGCTAGAAGAGCCTGAAGCAATATACTCCAAGTAAATGGCTACAAATGCCAGACTACTTTACCCAGCAAAACCATCTGCCATAATTGAAGGGAAAAAAAAAAAAAAAACTTTCTATGATACAAACAGGCTGAGAGAACTAATTTTCATGAAACCAGCCCTAGAGAAAATACTGGAAGCAATACTACAGACTGAAGAGAACACATGCAGTCAAGAGACTACAGAAAGAAAACAAATGAAGCTCTAATTATGAAAACACAAAAGAGAACTAAGATTACAAAGTGACAGTAACCAACACACATCTTTTAGCAGTAAATGTAAACATTAGTGGCCTCAACTCCCAAATCAAAAGACACGGGTTAGTTTAATAATGGACTAAGAAACAAAATCCTTTTTTTTATTTTTTATTTTGCCTTTAAGAAACTGATCTTACCTTCAAGGACAGGCACCACCTTAGACCGAAAGGATTGAAAACAAATATCCTAAGAAAATGCAACCTGGAAATAAGCAGGCATTGCTTTCTTATTATCTGACAAAACATACTTCAAGCTAAAATTAGTCAGAAGAGTCAAGGAAGGGAACTTCATTGTTTAACGGAAATTATGCCTCTGTGTTAGGCTGGAGCTCAGTCTGCCTAAGCCAAGCATGCTACTTTCAGAGCCTGTTTGGTTTTTTGTTTTTTCCAATGTATACTTTTTATTAAATTTTTGTACATCTAATACAGGAATTTCATTTTGATCAAGGGAACAATGGAACAATTAGGTGCACCAAACCCTGGTGCACCTAACTTCATAAAAAGTACTGCTGGACTTCGAGACACAGATTAAACCCAACTCAGTAATAGCAGGTGATTTTAATATTCCACTTTCTCCAACAGAGAGGTCATGTGGGCAAACAAACAAACAAACAAAAACTCAAAACCGGAGAAACACTGGAATTACATGGTATCAGGCACCAATTGGGCCTAACAGACTTCTAACAGTATATTCCATACAAACACCAAAGAATACACATTCTACATTCTACTCAGCAGCTCATGGAAGTTTCTCTAAAACAGACCACATATTGTGACACAACAAATCTCAATAAATATAGAAGAACTGAAATAACTTCATGTATCCTATATGACCACAATGCAATAAGGTTTAAAATCAACAGCACAAGAATCTCTAGTAATTACAAGAACTCATGGAGATTAAACAACTTACTTCTGAATGATGAATGCATTAAAGAAGAAATCAAGAAAGAAATAATGAGAATCCGGAAATTAAATGAAAATGCAACACAACAAAACCTGAGACACATTAAATATAGTCGTAAGAGGGCCATTTATAGTTCTAAGTACCTGCCTTGAAAATCAGAACACAAATAAATGACTTAGCGATACAACTTAAGAATCTAGAAAAACAAGAACAAACCAAACCCGATCCCAGCAGACAGAAATAATAAAAATCGGAGCATAAATCAATGAAATAGAAACAAAGAAAACACTACAAAGAATTAATGGATATTAATTCAGTTGGTTCTTTGAAAAATAAACAAGATAAACAGATCAGTGGTCCTACACAACTGCAAAGTCTACAAATCATAACGATGAATGGCCCAGAAAACATCTCTATTGTTGCGATAGTGGCACTTTTATTTTTGAGTTAACTAACAGCTGTCTAATTGGACTTATGGAAAGGAATCCACGGCTGGTACTGTAAACACAGCCAAGTACCCATGGTTGGAGAGGTCACAGACCCTAGAGGAGAACCTACTACTGCCATTTTCCTGAACCAATATAATTTCTTATATTCTGAATACTTATTCACGGATAAGTGTAGCTTTCACCACTCATCAAAGAAGCTTCTTTTTGCATCAGATGGAGCCTATTACAGAGATCTACAACTGATCAAAATGCAAGGTAAAAATAAAACTGACTGTGGGTTGTCCAGCCCTAACTGATACACCTAAAATGCAACTCTACACCTACTGCTCAAAGATCATCATGGAAGAGGAGTCAGAAAGATCGTAAGAGTCAGAGGAAGCTGCTGTTAGATATTCTCGACATGATAGGGAAGGTGCACCCATGAAATCTCCACAGTATGATAGCCTAACAAGACTTGTATAATGGAAAACACCAGCTGACAGGCCAATGTGGATGAGGGAAATTTCACAGGGTCCTACCTCTTGCTGAAGTGCTATAAGCAATCAATGAATGCTGAAGGAGAGAGAATCAGTTTTCTTTAGGGGCAAGCTCCCTGATAGGTTATCTAACCCCAAGTGGTTAGGCCTAAACACATGTACACATATGAGCACCACTTAATGGACTCAGTGCATTATATATGTATATTCATAAATGTATATATGTATATGTAACAATAATAATCAAAGAAGAGGACATGAAGTTGAGAGGAAATGGGGGGACATGGAAGGAGTTGGAAGGGGTAGTGGGAGGGGTGGAAATGATGCAAGTATTTATTTATGAAATTCTCATAAAACATAATAAAATAGAGTCAACATGATTTTATAATATTCATTTGGAATTTGACAGGACTAAGTATAGTTTAATATGAATTAACTTAATATGAATATATATATATATACATTAATATAATTCTTTACACGTGTCCTGTAGTTCAATTTTTATTACTTAGAGATTTATTCATTCAGCTGCTAAGCCATCTCTCCAGCCCCACAATCATTATAAAGAAATAATAAATCATTAGCTTTGATAAAATTTCTATGTACATAAACTACAGATTACTAAAAAGAGATGCTTTTCTAACAATGAGGTATGGCGGAAGTTTTTAGAGTGCTTTCTTCAATTTTATGTCAATGTGTTCCTCAAAATTTATGATTTTTTAAATTCTCTTTCAGCAATTTAAGAAGCCCTACTATTTCTAAATGAAACAAGAATTTATCCAGTTGTAATGAAGCATTTTTGTTCAAGTCTGACTTTAGTAGGAAATCTGATTTCTTTCTCCACTGGAAATAGTGTACAGATCCCGAAACACAGGGGAAAAGGTTTAGCCCTACCCTGGGGTTCAGCCCTATGCATAAACAGCACTAGGTCCACTAGCCAGCCTGGTACACTGAGCAGAAATTCCTTTAGACCTTTGCTTTTAACATTTTTGTGTTGAACTACTCAGCCTCTATTGTGTAAACCGATCTGATACATTCCCTTTTATAATGTATGAATATACTATTGTTTATCCTTCTGAAGAGTCCTTATTATTTGTATTTCCTGTGATTTCTGGATCCAGATTTTTAAATAGATTCAGAAAAATCACATACATGAAAGCAAGAGAGACTAGGGAAAGGACACAAGTCACAGCCAGGAATGAGAAGGGGGCATGTAAGGCAAAGTATGGTTAAAATACATGTCAGGCTCCACAGAAATTATCCTTATCTAACATTATATAGCATGAATACACGTCAACAAAAACTTAAAAAGCAAATAAAGTATATAACCTTCATGTTTGAATATTCTTTGTCCATTTGTAAGAAAGAAACAAAGAATACGTTCATAGTTAACAATCTAGTAGGACTAGAATGTAAGACAATGCTACACAATTTCAAAAGACAAAGCTGAGTTATATTTTTGTTAAACCTATATTATTTAAATTAAACACAAATAAAAATTATCTACTTGGCTTTAAACTTGGCCATGATTAAGTGATCAGGAGGAATGCATGACAGGGGAATTCTGGATCTTCTCACTGTATCTCAACCCCATCACCTTGTAGGTACATCTATCAATACAGAACCTATGGACTAGATTTTTTTTCAGTTCTCTGTGTCTTTCATTCCATTTATGAAGCTGAGAGTGGAGTTCTCAAAGTGTTGTTCTAGGTCTGGCATCAGTACCCTCTGAGAGAACTGGAAATTCTAATCTCCTCTATTTACTCAGAATCTCTGCCAATAATGTGGTTTGAAAGGTTATGATAGCCACCTTTCAAACTGGCTCTCAATGGTTCCTGCATACTGGTCATGCCTCTCACATCAAAGATGCTGACTTGTTTATGACATCATAAACACATCATCACTTCCCCCCAACTCCTCTTGGATCTCCTGCTCTTAGGAAGACAGGTATCATGTTGTATGAATGTCCAAGCTGCTATACAGAGTCTGAAAAACAAAGGTCTCCTGCCTGCAGCCATGCAAGTGGGACAACTTGGAGGCCCAGAGATTGGTGATCATGAGTGTCTTAGAGACTATGAGCCAAAATCATCCAACCAATGTGCTACCAGACCACTGACCCACACAAGTTCTGTAAGATCCTAAATATTGATTGTTGTTTTCAGTTTCTAAGTTTGATTTGCAGCAATGGATTATGGATCCTAATGGGTGATGAGGTAATTATTGAGAACCAATAAGCAATATATTCACTAAATATTGCCATTCTTCAGTATCTGAGAGGGACTGGATCCAGAGCCTCTTGCTAATGCCCAAATTCAAAGAGGTACAAGGCACTTATAAAATGGTATAGCATTGCCATATACCTTTGCACACCTTTCCATGTACTTTACATCATCTCTAGATGGCTTACAATATCTAAAACAACATACATATTATATAGTTTTTATTGTTTTTGGAGTAATGATGGAAAAAAGGTCTGTTCCTATTCAGTAAAGATACAAATTATTTATTTTTGAATATTTTCAGTTGGTGTCTGTTTGAATCCATGAGTATGGAACCCTTGGGTATGGAGAGAAACTGTAATTTTTTAATACAGTATGTGACAGGCCCAAAATAAGAGCATGATTATATTCAAAACAGACACCGCTCAGCTTTTGATGTGGCCTGTCCCTTTCCTTCATTATACTTCTCACAGTTTATAGTTATGTTTAGCTGTGTGCATGCGCCTGGGCAATGTCTGTTCCCATCTCGCTGCACTGCAAGTACCAGTGAGGCAGGAACTTTGGTTCCCTCACTACCCTGGGGCCCAGCTGTGTGCCTGGAATAAAGGAGGTGCTCAATTTATATCAGTTAGCACCTCTTGATAATTGTGGCTTCCTTTTCTTTCTGTCACCCATCTATATGATAAATTCAAACCCCAATAAGGAGCCTCTGAACAGGACCAACAGCACTATATTTTGGGGGTTCAGGAGTATCTCCTTGAGAACCTAATTCCCCCGTTGGATTCATTTCCACACAAAGTAATGTGTTTCTTATCTAAAATTGCTTTAAAAGTTCTCCTATTTAACATATGCAAACTTCTGGACATGTATAAGAAAATTCAGGCTGTGGGTTTGTTGCAAAGCATGAACAATCACATGTTTCTCACATATGAATGATGACTCTCAGCAAAGAATATGATTCCTACTGCTTTACCCAGCAGAGTGCTAGGAAGCAGTACAGCTCAAATTCCGGAAGGACATTCTTTTAGGCTCTTTCTGGATGAGGACCTCCTTGCTGACCAGCTTTCAGGCAGGAGGCTGGACTGCAAACAAACATTCTAATCCCTTCGATCCCTCTTTTGTTTGGGAGCTGATATTGGAAGTTACTCAGAGATGACACAAACTAAGAAACCAAGTCAACACTCTTTAATAGCCCCTTAAAGCATGAAAGAGGGGCATTTGGAACACAGTGCTTGATGAACAGAAAAAAAAAAAAAAACCCACACTGATTTTATAAACGTCCTTATGGTAAGATGGACTGATGTAGCTGGCATCACTCCATGGCTATTTAAGAATGTCAGATAATGGAACAGACTGGCTCTCAGCCTGTCCTGGTAAGAGAAAGTATAAAATTACTACAGTAAGGCAGTACTCAGAGAGTGCTGGCAAGGGTTGCCCAAGTTGTTGCTACTGTCCATTCTCAGTGAGTCTCATACAATGAACTACAGTGAGGCTCAAAGGCAGTAACTGAATATAACGAAGCCTGACCATGTCTTCTGTGGTATCTTCAATCCCTACTCACAGAACACAGACTGCCTCCTGGGAACTTAAGGATTTCATTTCAATTTGCTGTACTTCAGTCTCCTTTGATTGTCAAAACTTAGTGCTCTCCTACACAACTCTGTGACAACCTGGAATGTGTGGTGACTGAGAACCTGAAATACAGCTCAAGGACCTCAGAAAAAGATGTCATCTGCTATGAATTCAAATTAGTTGAAATTTAAATAGTCAGATGTAGCTCACAGATGCAACATTGGACAAGGCAATGATAGAAAAATAACAATGACTGCAGCCTGGCCAAAGACTTCATCCTTAAAGGCTTTTTTTGTGATTTCTCATCAGAAGATACTGAGAGGAAGGGATTAAGCAGCTTGCCCCAGGTCACTGGGAAGTTGCAGAGAATTTCAACTCAAACCTAGGTGACCCCAACTTACCCACCAGTTGCAGCAATGAACTGCAATTCTCCTTCATGTAAAAGAAGACACACAGGCAATCATGAGCCTTTGAAAACTTCAAGTCCTCAATAAACAGCCCTATGCTACATGAGTTCTTTTTCAACAAAGACATGCAGGAAATTTCTTTCTGTGGCTATGACCTTGAATATTTAAAAATACAAGGTCATAGTAATTATAGCTGACAGCATTCCTCACCCAATTCTGCTTTGAAGCTTTTGCCTTAATCAAGTATTAGTTACATGAATTCAAGGTGATGATATGAAAAAAGACTTTATTAACTTGTGCCATTGCTGTTACACTGTCAAACCAAATTAAGCTTCCTTCCCTAAATTTAACAAGACTCTAGAAAACTACATACCTGACAAAGAGTTTGGGATTTCAGATTAAATAGAAAGTTAAAGACGTGGCTTTAACAGAACGGAGTAAAAGAGGGGTTAGTGAAAACAGCATGTAGTCATACTGTAAGGCTTTTCTGGGATTCTATACAAAATATTTCACATTATTATAATGTTATAAACCCATTCCAAAGTCTGCAAGCCTTACTTGAGGATACTTATTTATCTTTAATCTAAAACTAAGCTCACGTTGTCTCAATAAATATCCCCTCTATCAACAGACACTCTCTGTGTAGCTCAGGGAAGGTCACAGGCTTTCACATTGAGAGGGGGTGGGTTAACATTATGCTTTAATATCACCTACACAGGTAATGTCAAAGAAATAATGAGGTAAAAAGCTAAAACAAAGATGAAGAAAGGAGATAAAAATCTACAAACTCTGAATGTCAAAGCCTGCCTGAAAAAAGCAATTCAAGGTACGTGAGATTATCCAATATAATCCCATTGCTGGGATGGAGCTGGTGGACTCTCATGGAGAGAGCTCCTGAGACACTGGAACTGGCCTCACCATGGCCTTTACTCACCAGTAATCTTATAACATTATGTGCTCCTTCTATCTGGCAAACCATCAGCAATGTGAATGGGATTTGGCAGTGGGTAAGAATGAATCATAGACTCTTCAACACACTTCCCACTAAGGATTCGGGTTCAGGTTTCCTCTCCATGACGGCAGTGACCCCTGAGAATGCTTTGATCAACAGGTTAGCACACATGACATCATGCAAGTCCCCAGGGCTAGGCCTGAAGAAATTGACAGATTCCATTTCCTATCTTTTGAAACACTCTCTACTTTGCTGAACTGTCATGTGAGAAGTCTAATTATTTGGGGACCATTGTGAAAGAGAAACCACAGGTGGGCACATGGTTAGCAGTCTTAGTGGAGCCTGCCCTTGACCATCTCAGCCAAGGGGCTTGATGTGGAAGTACAACCATCCCATGAAGCAGCTATTGGATGCCATCAAGTGCAATGTGGGACAGAATAATCACCCAGCCAGGCCAGTTTTGACTCACCATATCCTGAATGAAAATAAGACAGCTCTGTGCCATAGTTAGAAGTTTGGAGTACTTTGTCTCAGGATAATAAATAAATGAGATATAGTATTTCTCTCTCTTTTATGGTTAGTATCACAAACTACCTGCTAATTGCTCTTATCATATACTATACAGCATGACTGTACATTTAGTAAATGAGTTCTCACCCTGCTGTCTGCCCTGTCATTCTAATTTTTAACACACATACCAATGAAACCAGAAGATGGTGGGTTGGGCTGAATCTTCTCCTTGGTGTTCTCCTGGATAAGATCCCAAAGCTGCCATATGAATTTAGGATGAAGAATGTAAAATGGCTGAGTTGGGTGTCTCCGACGATGCTGAATATATGGAGTGAAAAGGTTGTAATCTGGCTTCTTGTACCACTAAAAAACAACAACAAATAATACAAAACCAAATCAGTTGCATACACAGGACTGTACTGTGAAAAGAAGGCAGGGAGCATACAGTCTGAGGAGTTTAGAGGCCAAGGGGCTGAGACTGTGCAGAGAGGAAAGATCCCATGAGGAAGTACACAGAGATATCAACACTCCAGCACTAACAAGGAATAATGCATATTCTTTAGTAAAAGAAGACACATGGACTGGATGGGGTCAACAGGATTTTCTGCAAAGGGTCAGACAGTAAACACCTGAGACTTTCTGAGCCACAGGTCTCCATGGTCTCTACTCTACCACAGCAGCACAGAGCAGTCACAGGTAGGGCATGTCAGATGAGCACACTGGGTTCCAATAACATTTTATTATTTTCATATATTTTTATTTAATGATTTTATTTATTATTTTATGTGTATGAGTATATTGCCTGCTTGTATGTATGTGTACCTGTGTGCCTGCTGAGGTCAGCAGAGGGTGTCAGATGCCCTGGAACTGGAGTAATGATGGTTGTTAGCTGCTATGTGGGTGCTAGAAACTGAACCTGTGTCCTCTGCAAGAGCAGTGAGTGCTCTTAACTGCTGAGCCATGTCTTCAGCTGCATCTATTAACATTTTATGAAGACATGCACGTGTGGTCAGTGTGGCCAGACCTAGCCCATACTGTAGTTTACTTGTCCTTGGACTCAAACACTATATATATATTTTTGTGTGTGAGTGTTAGGCCTGCATGTAGGTAAGTTGCACCCGTGTCATGCAATGTCCGCAGAGGAAAGAAGAGGCTGTCGGATCTCCTAGAACTGGAGTTATGGACAGTTAACTGCCATGTGGGTGCTGGGATTCAAACCCGGGTCTTCTGCAAGAACAACCAGTGTTCTTAACCGCTGAGCCATCTCTCCAGCCCTCAAACACTGTATTTTAAAAGTAAGTTTCCCAGCCAGGCATGGTGGCACATGTCTGTAGTCCCAGCATTTGGGAGGCAGAGGCAGGAGGATCTCTGTGAATTCAAGGCCAGCCTGGTCTACATAGTGAGTTCCAGGCCATCTGGGGCTACAGGGAGACCCTGTTTCAAAAAGATTTAAAAAAACAACCCAAAAACCAAAAAGTAAGTTTCCCAAATTTCACCTAAGGAGCAGAAAGCATACCAGTGCCATCTGGCCTGGGAGGAGGGTTACAAGATTGACAAGGATAGACTGACATGGGGACTCTAGGTTTGGGGTAACTGCTCTCTTTCTTGTTATGTTGGCAGACACATGAAGGTATGATTTTATTAATTTCAGAATTTATAATTGTTTATTGCAGGTATATTGTATGGAAAATCTAACATAGTAGGGTTAAGACAGAAGACCTCAGAAGTGTGGCAAGTGATACCATATGTGGGATTTGGGGAGGGTGTGGAGATAGGCCTAGTTCACCAGGCTCTCTTCAAGTAGACATTATGGGTATAAGATGACAGATAGATAGATAGATAGATAGATAGATAGATAGATAGATAGATAGATAGATAGATAGATAGATAGATAGACTGATAGACTGATAGATAGATAGGTAGCACAATGTACAGAGAATAGAGAGCAGATAGATAGATAGATAGACAGACAGATAATCTCAAGTAACATTCCACAGAAGAAAATATTCCAGGGTTTAAAAAGCTTTGAGAATGACTGGATTTGCTCCTTGTTACTAAGCTAAGTCTCTGAGCAGGGTGGAATGACCATGACCTGTGTTTGGATGCTTCCAACAGAAGAAATAAGGTCAGCATCAAAGATGCTCAGAGAATTAAAAATAGAAAAGAAGTTTCCAGAGCTGAAATCCGAGAGCCTGGTATTGAGAAGAAATCTACAATTACCCAGCCCCCATCATACTCGATTCTCAGTAGAGGGGTCATGGGAGAATTGACCAGTGAGTTTCTCAAATACAGCTGCTGAGGCTGTGTCCTCCATTTCTGGAAATGAAGCTTTGATAGGAAGATTTTGAAAAATACCGGGTAGGTAAATCTGATTTTCTTCTCTGGTGAAAACCCATTAGTAATCATTTCAGCCTCAGTATCAAGATAGTGACTCCACAGACTCCTCCTGAGGGCCCCACCTACCATGGGTAGCTCTCAGGAAGACTGACCCCTTGAATGATGCAAATCTGTCACCCACATTCATTTTAAGAAGACTGAGTGCTCATTTGCTTTGGTAAATCAAGTCAAGGATACTCACTCCTGTGGTCAACGGCATCTAATACTAGGCTGAACATCATCCATCTTCTCCAGCCCTGTGAAAAATAAGCTCACTGGCCTTTCATGACACGTTCCATCAAGCATAGCCAGTTGCTTGCTTAGGAAGGTAATGATTTGCCAGGGAATCCCAATTACAACTGGCTTGTATTCTGATCACTACTCCATAAAGTTTGACACACTCAGAAAAGCAAAGGGGAGTCACCTTTAAGAAAGCCAGAAACATGCAGGGCATGGTGGCACATGCCTGCAGTCCCAGCACTTGCGAGGCAGAGGCAGAGGCTGGTGGATCTCTCAGAGTTCAAGGCCAGCCTGGTCTACACAGTGAATTCCAGGACAGCTGGGGCTACAGGGAGACCCTGTCTCAAAACAAAAAACAACCCCCCCCCCAAAAAAAAGAAAGCCAGAAACAGTCTTTATTTAAATAACAATAAGCAGTTTTGAGTCATTACTAGTTTATTTTAAAAGGACTTAGAATCACCCTATCACAATGGGAAAAATTGTGCGTTGACCACCCTACAGATAGAGTACACCTTTTCTTCATTCCTCCACAGCAAAAGCAACTTAGCAGTAGATGGATGTGCTACTGTCACTGGGTATCAAAATGGTATGCAAATACATGTGTGAATCAGTACCCATTTTCACATTCTTTCTGTCAAAGCTCAATCACTGACCTACTCCAATGATTAACTCATCAAAGGTGCTGTCTGACCAGAACAAGGTATCAAGGAAACACCAAAGAAATACTTACCAGGTTAAGATTAGCAGAATAAGGAGCTGGGTCCCAAGCCACCAAGATAACATCTTTATATAAAGAACTGTCAATGAAGTGATGGCTGGGGTTGGTCAGAATCTGCAAGCACACAGGAAAAAAAAAAGATTTCATAACTACTGTTTGCTTTAACAAGTATATCTTAAAAAGTTTTAAAAAGAGGAACCAGAGCAACGCTCAGGTTTTATATGATCCTTTGGGAGGAGAGAGGCCGGACCAACATGCCAAGTGTTTGAAGAGTGTTTATAGTTTTTTTTTTTTTCTTAAAAAACAAAACATTAGCCAGGCATGGTGGCACACGCCTTTAGTCCCAGCACTTGGGAGGCAGAGGCAGGCAGATCTCTGTGAGTTCAAGGCCAGCCTGGTCTACATAGTGAGTTCCAGGGAGACCCTGTCTCAAAAAAGACCAAAAAAAAAAAAATTACAAAACCCACAAAGTCTTCCATTTTTATCAGCACTATACCATTCTAGCAGTCTGGATACCTTCCCATGAAAGATGTAACTCCTCAGCCAATTCATGCTCCCTTCCTCAACACCCTCAGTACCCTTGATAGTAATGTGGGACAGGTATGGGCAAGGACTAGAGTTAGGGAGTGGCCTCCAACGTGTCAGAGCCAATTCTACCTCCTAGACCCTACCCAGCTCTGGATGGACCCATCAACTTCACCTGTACCCATCTTTTTAATGCTATCATTAAGTGTTTCTCAGCTTTAAGATACAGCTATTTTACATTTATTAAGACATCTTATTTTTTCTTAACATTTTAATATTTCTGAAGTGAGGGTATATCCTATAGGTCACACATATTTTGATTTTGTGGGATTTCTCTCTTTCTCTCTGAGAAATTACTAAATAAAAGGTAGCTCCTGTAGCCTATGACATCTATGAATTAAGGAGATATGGTAATTGCTTCTTTCTTCACTGCAGGCTGCCTGGAGCAGTGAACTGTGCAGAGTGCTAATTGTTCCTTCTACAAGAAATTCACCATAAATCACTATCACCTCATCTTTTTTACATATTTTTGAAACTCTAGAAATTGTTGTGATTCATTCTGAGTATAATTTTTCCATAAATTCGAAAGACATTCTTATTAAGAACATGAAGAAATGAGGTGTTTTCATTTTCCATTAAACAACTCATTTTTAGATTTCAAATTTCCAAATAACAGACTAGTTTCAAAGACATAGTACAAACCCTCAGGTTTTGTGCCTTCCTCTTCCCTTTGGCCCCAGAATTTCTGATTGCTACGATTTCATCTGCATTTAGCAGTCTCTTTTCAGTTCACAAAACGAGTCATACTAGCTGATAATAAAAACATATATAAATAAATATTATTTTCCTATGTGTAATCTGATTCTCCTTTTTTTGATCTTATTCTTTTCCTCCTATCCAGATCACATCTAAACTCCCCTTCTTTGTACATTTTCTTCACTAATTCTTCATGATAGCAAGATCCACAGAAATAAGAACTATTGTGGTCATGGCCAACCAGGAATTTCTGTTCACTCATTCAGTTAAACTACCTCCAAAATGGACCCATGAAAACAGTCCATCGGTCTTACCTGGGAGTTAATGATCCGCACTGTGGTTTTATTTCCAACATCTTTCTCATAGCCATGTGTAGGGGCAGAGTTAAATCTCAAAACTGCATCATGAGAATCTAAGGGTACAAAAGTGACAATTTTTTTTCTCTGTGAAATCATATAATCTAGGGAAAAAGCAGCAAAACCAATCTTGCAATATTGGAAGCTAATTAGAAACCACTAATAAAGTTAAGATATACATATATTTAAATAATTTACTGTAGATTTAGAATTAGAGTTTGGCTGGGAGGCTAACATGGAAACACACAGCCACATAGCATTATGTAACATCAGTCAACAACAGCTCACAGATATGAAAGTGGTCCCAGATTACATTGCCTAGTGAGAGTGAAACCATCTTACTATAAGTGCTCTGTATGATGTTCACTAATGGCAAAATCACCTAATGATACACTTCTTGGGATGCTTCCCCTTGGTTAGTGACAAATTATATACAAAGTCATTTACAGGCAATTTTGCTTTACCTAAGTTATATTTAGAAGCTATAGTTTTTCATAGTCTTTACAAGTGCCATTACGCTGAAGGTTTCAAAATATTTGGAAGGCAGATCTACAGGAACAGATAAAGTTGATGGGAACATAGGCTGCTGGACTGGGGCTTCCTAGCCTATAGACCTCTGAGGCAAGTCATTGTAAGAACTGCATCTAATCTCTCACAGCCTTAATTCGGCTTTATCAGTTTTGCTGGAAGTTTAAAAAGAAAAAGTAGTCATGATTTCCATGTAGTCTTGCTTCTTGCTGCTGAAGTCAAGGAGCCCTGAAAATAACCTTAGAACCCCTGCTTTCTTAGAACCGAGGTGTGCCTTAGTAGCCCTGGAGGCTGGGAGAGATTATTGGTGTCACCAGGAGTCAGGGCTCTGTGCATTGTAAGTGGCACACGGTGGCAGTTGCCTCTGCTCAACCTGCAGAATGAATCCATGCTACACTTCATTCAACTTGGCAGCCAGACTTTCCTAAGTTCTTTAATGCTGGACACAGAGAGTCCTGGTGAAAACAAGCATCCCATGTGATGGAGGCAGTGAGGAAAGACAGAGTGAGGGGGAGAGAATGGACTCATTTGACTAAGGGCAGGAATGGGGGGGGAGATCTCTGTGCATAAGGCCGACTAGAAACATGTCTCAAAATTCCTTGAAACCAGAGTGAATAAGCAGTAACGGGACTCTCTATGGTCCATCTTTGGCTTTTAAGGATCCTGTGTACATTCCAAGTTTAACTTTGGCATGGATGGTGACTGTGTGAGAGCAAGAAGCAAACAGATTTCTAACAGCACCCAGGAACCATGAGGGCACATGGCTGTTGTACGACTTCATTCTACACAAGACCTCGTGGCAGCCTGCTGCTCTTTCCCCAGTCCTTACTCCCTAAAGAGTAGAAACCACAGGTCCCATTAAACTGATGTTTACAAAGATACCTTTATTGACAAATCCTGGGCACCAAAGAACTAGGGTTTCAGTTTTAAGCACTAAAAGTGATCACAAATCTGGAACACAATGAATGAGTCTAAGGGGTACCCAGGCATACCATCAAAACAAAACAAAACAAAAAACACCATGAGTGTTCTTTGGGGGAAATTTTGGAAGCACTGACAAGCTATGATCTGTAGGCTGAATACGACCTGCTACCTGTTTTAGTAGATGAAGCAGAAGTGCAGAGTTCATGTGTGTACATATGGTCTGTAATGGCACATCTGAGTTTTTGAAACAAAGACCCCGTAGTCTACAATGCCTAAAATATTACTAAATGGATATTTAGAGAGAAAATAAAAGCTTGCCAATCTCTCAGTTGCAGGGAATCTGCCCTCTGTGGAGATGATGGAAATCATTTGTACACTTCCAGGCAAGAGCTGGTTACTTGCTACACAAATTAAACATGTCTTTACATTTCTGCAATGAATTGCTTTATTACTTTTATTAGTGTGTTATAAAAGTCCAAATTTGGGGGCTGGAAAGATAGTTCAGTGGTTAAGAGCACTGGCTGCTCTTACAGAAGACCCAGGTTCAATTACCAGTACGCACATGGTGGCTAGCAGCCATCTATTACTCCAATACCAGGGGATTCGCTGACCTCTGGCCCCCACAGCCATCACACACATCGTGCACTTAGATACACACAGGCAAAACACCCATACACACAAAAATAAGTCCAAATATTTGGACTAGAAAAATCTGATTATCCAGAACAGGGGTGCTTTTTAGTCTTAGGACCGGGACTCAAATAGATGGATGGCTGGATGGCTGGCTAGATGGATGGATGGATAGACATAGATAAACAGATGATAGGTGGGCTATTTAATGCACTATTAAGTACTACAGAAAAATGTGAATGCTGTACATTTTTTAAAGACAGCGGTGAGAAGACTGCCACTGTAAATGCCGCGCTCATCAGCGCCACCTTTTAGAAGCCACTTGGCCTCCCATCTCTGCTTTGGCCTTGAATCTGTGGCAGGATGCTGTTTTAACGGAAGGGCATGAAAACACAGACACAATGCTGAAAAAGGAATTCTATGGCCAGTGAGGTGGCTCAGAAGGGGAAGATGCTTACTACTGAGCAGGATGACCTGAGTTCAATTTCTAGGACTCCTACCATTTTCTCTCTGACCTTCTGCTCATACAAATAAAGGCAATTTTTCAAACATTAAGGCTATTTTTATAAGTCTGTCTAGAGAATTGTGAATATTCTTGACATCAAAACTTGGTAAGTGCTAGTTTGTTAAAACATTGATTGTAACAGGACATCTGATAAACACATCGTTAAGCCTTTCAATCCAAATAAAATGATAATCCCAGATTTTCATTATGAAATGCAAAGCAGGGTTCTTCCCACAGCCTGCTGTCTATACCCACCACACAGGCCATCTCTGTAGAGAGCAACACATTTGTGTCTAAGATAATCAGCATATTTTAACAAATTGAAATGAATGTGCATAATCCAAGAATCCAGCTACTTCTGCTACTTTAGAATCTATTCATATCTTTCTTAGTCTTAAAATGGGGCTTTCACATGGGCAGCATTTTGCCCTACTGCACAATGATCATTTGAAAATTCTCTGTGAATAGATTGGTCAGACGGTCTAAACATTGGTATATTCTACTACATATTGCCCACAAGGCGTATTGATTAATATCACCATGGATCTCATCTCATTTTCAGTTGTGGAAAGCTTTCAAGTTCATGATTGCATTTTATCATTGCCACAAATACTGTCAGTTATTTTCCTAAAAGTGACAGGCTCATTTAAGTCCTTTTGGAGAAGATATCCACTAAATATCCAGCTCTGGATAATTAAAGTATGTCTGTCATTTTAGTTTTCAAATACAAACTGTATTTCGACATGAATGGCTAGTTTTTCTTCCAACACAATCCCACAGCACCTTCCCACTCCATAGTGATGAGCACACGTGCTGTCTACTGTTCCACTGTGTCACACAGGATCTAAAACATACCTGCACTCAAAGGACTGAGACTTGATTAAAGTACTCATTTTCACTGCTGCATCAAGGTTGTTCATAGAAAACCTGGCACTCTTTTTTACTGTTCTACTTAGTGGTAAAGTTCCCATGATGACTCATGTTGTGGGTACCACTGCCCGGGTGCACGTTTAGAAGTCAGATTTATTCTTATTGCTTTTATCAAATTTGAAAAAAGACTTATGGATATTACACTAGAGATAAAATTTTACCTTGTAGAACCCTGAAAGGGTCCTAGAAACCCTAAATGGGTTACATTATTGAAGTGGTGACACAAGACAACCCACCAAGAAGTTAGGAGGTAAGGGGGGGCACACCAAGCAGAGGGTGTGTTAGGGGTTCGGAGGGATTTGCAGAAAGGCTAGGGAAGTAGTGCAACAGCAACTCTCCAACTGCGCTCTCTAGGAAGCCCTGTGACGTAGCTTCTGTGTCAGGGTTGGATGAACACACCCATGGTCTTATGCAGTGGATGGATTTCAAGTTAATTGAGTAGTAATTAATTAATCACCTTTGAAAACGCCCAGGCATTTAAATTCCTGTTGTCTACATGGGACAGGTAATCCTAAGCCTTACAACAACTTCACAAGACAGACAGCAGTAAATGCCCTGGGAAGCAGTGTCGGTCTGAAGAGTCTCAAGGCCACCTGCTTAGAGGAGGCACAATGATGGTGTCGGCTGAACCTGGTGGAAGCTGCCGGTAAGCAGAACTGAAGGAGGCAGGGCTGAAAGCATCTCTCCCTCCCATATGCTTTTGGTAAATACACACTTGGCTGTGCACTGCTTGGTACTGCCATCCTATGAAGCTAAGCCATTTGCTTGTATTTAGAAAAGAGCAGATCAGACAGCAAACACAAGAGGAATGAAGTCAAGTTCCATTCCAGAGAAGGCACTTTCAGGTCAGAGTAGCACTGTGCTGAGCTTATGCACTGAAGGAGGAATTCTTCAAGGAACAACCAGGCTGAAGGTCCCACTACCACATCACCATCTAGCTTTGGCCCATGCCCTGTGTATTTCCTTCTTCTGATTTGTGCTGATCAGAAAATGAAAACTGAAGAGCCATGGCATACAGCCTCCAGTCACCAGTCAACGGCCTGAAGGAACACTGAATTGCTTCTACCATTCCTACCATTCTCATCCTTCTCTCTGGCCTGTCAAGTTCCCTTTGACTTACTTCCCTCATGCCCTGAAATTCAGGCTCAGGAATGGTGTCTCAGAAATAAAAAGTCTATCCATTTTCTTGTGTCCATATATCACCACCTTCAGTTCCTAGAGACCAAGATTAGAGATGCAATCCAGGCTCTGCCTAAGGGGGCTCTAGATGCCTATTTCCTATCTAGAAAGGGAATTTATCATTTAGGGTCCTTGGTCTTACAGCAGTTAAAATGTAAAAGAATGTGTCTTTGTTTACAGCAAATATTCTCAGCTGGCACCTACTTTTGTAATTATTGAGTCTGGCTTTATAGAACAGTGCCAGATTATGGCTACCTTCCTAGCCAGCTTCTCTGCCACCTCCCTCTGGCCCACGTACTCACTGAAGCCCTGCCACCTTCATACCACCCCATGCTGGGCCCTTGGCCGGGACTGGACTCTTCAGAGAAGCCTTTCCTGCCTTCCTTTCTGTCCACCAATAAGCAGTACTCCGGGTGGGTTAGGGTTCTGCTGTCATTTTTACCTTGTTTGTATCTCTCTGCCCTTCTTCCATCCACAGGATATTGGAATTGTCGGTTTATAGTCTGGATTCTCCTGAGGGCTACATAGAATTTGAAGTCTGGGTCTGTGACTTATTTATCTTTTTGTCTAACACGGGATCTGGAGAACTAGTGACCAACAAATATCTTATACTGGTTGAATCACTACATGAACTGCTTTCTTGGCTTTTGAAATATAAGGTAACAGAGCTTACTAAATCCCAAGCTCTCTCTAGTACCTACTATGGGTTTTTCCTCCTACACATCCTGTCTCCTATCTCCCATTTCCACATGCTTGACAGAAAGCAGGTGTCCAATCCACAGACCCTGGACTTCCACATCAAGACTGCAACTGTCTGTTCACAGACTTTCCTTCTCTAGTATATTTACACAGTTCTGCCCTAAGTGACCTTCAAATTATTATTCAGGTGTATGGATGACACAAGTCTGGATATCTTATAACTCTAGGAAAGTAAGTTCCATGTTTTCAAAACAGCTCAGGTTGTTTTATAATACCACATTCAAAACAGAGGCATTACAACCACTATACCTTTCTTACCCCCAAACAATTGCTCTGTATGACTTATTCTAACAGAATCGAGCCTAGGGAACAGGACTGCACTGTCCAAGGAACAAACACCAGGGGGAGCCAAAAGGAGCCAAACAGCAAAAGGAGGCTTAACTGGGTCTCCCTGTGGAAAAAAAGAGCTGTTGATGGTGTGATAATAGGAGGTAGGAATTGGTTAGGCATGTAGGGTAAAAAGACCCCAAAGGAAAGAGGCCAGTTTCTTGGCTAAAAATCAAAATGTCTTTGGGCTTCTTAGCAATACTCTGTTCCAAAGGCCAAAAACGTCAAAAGAATTTGGAAGCTCTTATCTAATCCCTAAAAGATTTTAGGGTTACCTCTGTAGGAGGGATGTCAGACTAGCAAAAACCCCATTTAAAAAAAAAGAATACACGAAGTTGTTTAGGTAAAAGTGATGGGGATATCTGGGAGGAGTTGGAGGGGAGGGAGTGGGTATGGATTTGATCAAACACCTTATACGCATGTATGAAATTCTCAATAAAATTTTTGAAAGCTAAAAAAAAAAAGAGCTGTTGCATCCTGGGGACCTCAGCTTGATGGGTCTTTCTGACAAAGCTAAGGTTGGACTGACACATGGCTATTTTATGTACCTTCAGTTAGGCCTAAAGATTTTCATCATGTTATAACTTTTGGTAATTCTTTTGATCTTCATTTAGCCAATCCAGAGAAGGAACTTGAGGTTGGCTTCAGTGTGTCCCAGTACTCCAAGGTGCCTGAAGGATCTGCTCTGAGTTTGTTTTTATAGTGAAAGCCATTAATGACCATGTGGGTTTGCTACCCACACCTAGCATGAACAGCAATGATCTTGAGACACTAGTTTAGAAAGGTGAAGACCTTTTTGTTCATATACACTAAGTGATGGTGTGGGTTTAAGTCCTGAAAATACTAGACACAAAATCTGAACCTAGACAAAAGTGGACAAAACCAGCCAATCAGCCAACCAAATGAACAAACCAATCCCTAAACCCTCAGGCATGTTCTTCGTTTGTTACTTTACAATTCTAATCATGAAGCCTCACAGCTGAAATTAAATTTGAATAGTAGAAATTAACAAATATGTAACAGTGGAATGAACTTGGCCTTCTTAGTATCTTCCATACTCTCTTCCAAATATTGAATAAAGTTTACAAAGGCTCTAGTCATGATTATTTATGCAGGAACAAGGAGCAAGAGAATTCTCTCTGGCACGCAAGAGCCATTCAAATAGCACATATTTACGATGCAGAGGTGTTTAAAACTAAACAAAACCAGAAGTAAGTTACTGCCTGCTTCAAAGCATAATACTTAAATTCCTCCTCTGCATTATTAATATCGGTCCTTGGAAATGAGAAAGAGCTGTGGTGTTATTTTGCCCCAGGGACCTCTAAACCACTGTTCTTTCTTAATAAATTGCAGGCTTTTCTGGTCTGGATTTTGCTACAAGCTTATGTGACACATGGACAGTGTTACTATGAGCCTGCAATAATGTCAGCATGGAGACACAGGGACCTCACACTACAAGCCCAGATTTGTTGACCTGGGTTTTTAACTTATTTTTTTTTCCATCCAACCTCATTCCAAGTAACAGATGAGCTGAAGTCTGGGTTTCTATTGGGCCTATGGTGGTATCACTTCTTTCCAACTTGGTTTCAGGACAAAGGACATAGAACCAAAGGATCTGCTTAAAGTGAAGTCAGAAACAGCGATTCAGTCTTTGTAAGGAAGGAGCACTGCCCCTTGAATGCTACTTCCGCTCAATTATTTAGGTCCTACCACCACCGCCAGTGAGACTGTTTGGCATAAGGCCGAAGCTGTGTTTGAGCTACAGTTGTCTTCTGTGCCCAGTACAGAACCAAACACATAGTTGGGAAAAAATATGCACTTCTGAAAATGAATGAACAGCCTTAAGGACCAAACTGCCTGCTCACTGAGGCAGCAACAGAATATTAGCCTTATCAGGGAGGACCCGGAATAAAGCATCTGAAATAGCCAAAAGAAAGAAGAGCTTCAGGGCAGAGCAGAAAGGCAGATACCTCCTCTGGCACAGAAGGGTGGGAAAATGAATGCTGTCCATTAAGAACTGAGAATTCTGTGGCGAGCTGATGTCAGTCCATCTGTGGCAGGACCTAGACTCTGAGGGTGGGAAATATATTTCAGCCTTACCCCATGCTCTTCTCTAGAAGACACTAGCCAATATCCTACTTGAAAACTGACAGTTAAAGTTGTCAACTTAGCTAAGTTATGACACCTGGTTGTTTGATCCAACAGCAGTCTAGATATCTTGTAAAGGATTTATTTTTAGATGTCATCAACATTTAAACCAGATTTTGAGGAAATCCGATTACTTAATCAGTTAACCAGTTGAAGGCCTTAAGAATGTACACAGAAGTATTATGAGGAAGGGGCTCTGTCTCAACAACGCAGCACAAAAGCTTGCGTGAGTTTACCAACCTGTTAACATGTCCTTCAGACTTGCAGGCCCCCAATCACTGAGCCATGTCCTTTATATTTTTTTATTTTAAAAATATTTATGTAGCCAGGCGTGGTGGTGAACACCTTTAATCCCAGCATTTGGGAGGCAGAGACAGGCAGAGCTCTGTGAGTTCAAGGCCAACCTGGTCTACATGGTGAGTTCCATGACAGCTGGGGCTACAGAGAGACCCTGTCTCAAAAAGACCACAAAAAAAAGAAAAAATATTTATGCGTTATGAGTGTTTTGTCTGAATATATGTAAGTGTACCTGTGCCCTACGATGCTGGCAGAAGCCAAAAGAGGGCATCGGATCCCATGGAGCTGGAGTGACCTACAGTTGTTAACCACCATGTGGGTGCTAGGAAGGGAACCCTGGTCTTCTGCAAGTACAGCCAGGGCTCTCAAGCACTGATCCAACTCGCCAGCCCGAGCCACATTCTTTAAATCTCTCCCTCCATTTCTCTCCATATCCTACTGGCCCATACCGGAACCATGAAAGATTCTTTTCAAAGGTGTAAGGTTTTGAAGGAAATATAGCACATAAGACAGGAGCCCAAACATGGTTACATGGCTCAACATCCTGGAGAAGGTCCCCACTATGTGCATGGGTCACAAGCTTGGGCTGAGCAAGCCCTCCAGAACTATGTGTTCTGCAGCAGCCACGAGCCCTTGGACTTGGGTTTGATCCTTAGAAGGCTAAAACCATCATGGCGCTTCCTCTTTGAAGTGAGACCCCTGACTGGGCATCTTCCTGAGTTGTTCTTCTGTCCCCCCACCCCCACTCCCCCATATTTCCACCTCAAGCCTCTGCCCCTCGTGGAGGTCTGCTCCTGCAGACCATGGTTTCTGGGAGATGAGGGTTGCCCACTGTACCTGGCAACCCTGGCCTGCAGGCCAGAATTACTGGCACAAAAAGATCTCAAGAACGGGTAACCCCATGAAACCCACCTATTTCCTCCCCCAAAGAGGAGTTGAGGATGGCGCCCGCGGACATGACCACAGCGCAACTGCGCAGGCCCCGTGGGTGCAGCTGGCCCAGCGGAACCGAGGGAACAAGCGGCCTCCAGCCCAGCGCTGAGAAGGGCGCCTCCGTGCCGTCCAGTGTGCGCACGCGCGCACGCCTTCGCAGCTCGCACAGAAGCTCAGATCTGCTCAGCCGAGCCTCGCGCCGCCCTCTGAAGCGCACCCCATGCTTATTGGCAGCCAGGTAGTCCCGCATAGCCTTCTGCAGGCGCGGGTTCAGCATCTTGGAGGACACGTTCCCCTTCCAGAGTCGGTACAGCAAGGCCCTGGACATGGAGGCGTACAACCGGTCACTGCCCTCGGCCTCCTCAGGCCTGTGGCCTCTTCCCGGCCTTCTGTGCCACTGCTTCCCTCTTCGCTGTACAGGTCCGGCCCGCCGGGGTGGCTTCCCAGGAGAGGGCAGGCCCAGTGCCGCCTGCGTGTGGCTGTGCCACCCTGGCTGACCAGCAGCAAAAACGTAGTCACCATCCTCAGGGTAGAAAGCACTTTGAGATTTCCTTCCAATCTGGGATGCAAAAAACTCTTCTCCATGTTCAAACCCATCTTGGGCCTCTTCCCATTTCTGTGGGTCCCCAGGCCCAGCGTGGAAGGGGCTGGCAGGGTGGCCTCCTGGCAGCACCTTGTTTGCATCCAAACTCCCAGGTGAAGCCGGCTCCTGCAGAGCGCCCATGATGGCCCGCTGCCTGCCTTGCACAGGCAGGAGCCCACGGGTCTCCAGGAAGGAGAAGGAACTGGGTACAGGCTCAGCAGGGTTGCTGTCTGTGAAGTAGATGAAAATCGCCAAAAACAGGAGGCCCCAAACAAATATTCCAAAGAGCATTCGTTGTCTCCATTGCTTCAAATGCGGTTTCATGGCAGACCTCTGGGACCAGCAGCACTTCACCTTCGTGTCTTAAAGCACTCAGAGGCAGGAGGAACCTGAAAAACAGACAGGTACCATAGTTAATCTGGGACATTGCTCAGTCACTGCTGGGGGCAGCCCAGCTTGAGCAGCATCCGATGTAAGGTAGACTTGAAGTGGCATCAGAAACCAGAATCAGACACTGCTGAATTTTAACATCATTTCTCCAACTCCTTGACTCTTGACCTCTGAAAGTCAAAGTTTGCACCATCTCAGCAAGAGATGTCTTGGGAGATAAAATTCTTTCCCAAGGTCATGAGGCTGCTTGTGGGAACCAATCTCTGCAACGTTCTTCTGCAATGGACATTGTGGAGTTCTAGTTTGGTGAAGCAAAGCAGCAAACGAAGCAGTTTGGCTGCTCTTATCTGCTTGCTGCAGGTCAGAGTCTTAGCCCATGGATTTTACAAGCGTCATTGATACCCATTTCTATGGAGTGAAAACCTTGTCTGATTCTTCATGGTCTGTCTGACTAGAATACACCAGAAGTCCACCATTGGTGGCACTGTAGAAAACAGAGCTCAGGGACTATGGCTCCAATTAAATGCTCTGCAGGGTGCCCTTTGACTTCAACAGTGCCCCCAAGGAACACCATCCACTTTCTGTAACCAAGACTGAATCACCAGGGTCACAAAGTAAACCTAGAAGAAATAATACTGGCAGTTAACTTGCTTTGTTCCAGGCCTTGTACTTAGCATGCATCCTTTGGTATTTTTAGCACTGAATGAAACAGAAAATAATGTATATTCATTTCTGAGATGAGAAAACTGAGGCCCAGAGAGGTAAAGTAACTTGCTCAAAACCAGAGAGACAGCAAGCGGTATTTCACACAAACCCATTTTGATTCCAGGGCTCCGACTAAACTTTTGATTCCATCTGCTCAGACCAAATGAAGTTATACTTTCTAAATTAAGATTCTCAGCTCTCTGCAGTAAAGGATCATTTTCTCCTCAATTGTCACTCTCTGATATATTTTTGCATTTCCTTCTGTGCTAGCATGTCAAGGCAATGCCCAGTTGCTGTCAAAACTACATGCTTGCTCCTCAAGTGTGCTCACATCTCACTAGGAAGTTAGGTAATGGGCAGTTTTCTACAGTGCAATCTGGGACCATGCTTTGAGTGGCACCTTCTGTGTCACTTGACTAACCCATCCATTCAGGAGACAGTGCTTCATTCCTTCAAATTATAATGTCCAACAAAAACAGTCTAGGAGCCCTTGTAGCATTTTATAATCTAATGGAAATTGGAACATTACCCATAATTATTCTATCTCCACTACAGCTGTCCATGTTGCAATGTACTTGCTACCTAGAATTGGTGGAGATCCTACAAGTTTAGAGGTCCATATCCACAAGACTCCCTCAATTCAGAAGCCAGCTGCATGGGCCATGATTCTGATGGTTCAGCTATTCAAGCAGGTTTGATAATTTTCTAGAATGATTAACAAAAATCTATGACTAGCATAACTAATGACTAGCAAAGTGGTATACTTACTGGTTTTACTTTTTTAGTATGTGATATCCAAAAGGTGTTAGCTGGAAGGATATCCCTTCTGGCATATCAAAACTTTGCTAGTCAGAGAGCTCCACTGAGCCTCAGTGCTAGAGTTTTTATTGAGGTTGCATTATGTGGGTGTGGCAGAATGAATTACTGGCTATGAGAGTGAACTCAATCCCCAGCTCTCCTTTCGTCCCTGGAGGCTAAGGCCAAGTTCTAACCTAGTAATATCACAGGGTTGGCCTTTCTTAAGTCCTCAACCTAAAGCCATGTAGGGCCAGTGAGTTACTCCACTACAAGAACAATCCCATCACAGGAAGTTTCAAGAGTTTCAAAAACTCTAAGAAAGGATCCCAAGACTAATACCAGAAGACTCCTTTAGCATTCCACCCCAAGGCTACAGAAGCCACTTGGAAAGGCTGCTTTTTCTGGCTCTGCCTGGGAATAGCCATTATGCGGCTTCTCTGCAGTGAGCATCAGCTTGGATGGGCAACAGAAGAACGAGAATAATAACAGCACTTCAGAATTTGCCTGAGGCAATACTTCTGTATCTATAGACAAAGGTGGGGTATGTACAGAGTGAGGGAGGTTAGATATGGAAAACAGAGCCCTGTGCTGTCGACAAGGAGCCAGACTGCTGGCCTCAGGCCCATGCCCCCTATGCCACATGGCTTCATGTTGCCTTATAGTTCAGTGGCCTCAGGAAGCCACAGTAGGTCTCAGAAGGTGAGCCTACTGAGTTAAATAGAACGATTCACAAGATCAGAACCTGCCTTCATTATATGAAAATGTTTCATTCCTGGTAAAAAGAGATGGGAAGCCTTGTCTGTCAAGGGAAACGATGGCAGGCACAGTAGGGAGGGAAAATAATGAGAAGATGTCTCGGGACACTTGGAAAATATGATCCTGCCGTGGGTTGAGGGCCCTGTGGCCATTTGTTCTTTCTGCCTGGTGTGCTAGACAGGAGAGGGTTGGAGGATTCGGGTAGCCCTCCTGAGTTCCATAAAGGGAGAAAGAATCTGAAGGCAAGGAACAGCAATTCTCCATCAGATAAGATACACGTAGATCCTGACACACAGTAATTATGAAGCAGGTTCCCTGCCTCCACTCGTGATTAGGCTTCAACTTTTAATAATCGGAAAGCTTTCGCTACAACTTTTGTGGCTGCAAAAACCTTCTGTTGCCAATTAAGAGAACATTATCCAAAACGATTTAATCTCAAGGCAGTGGCAGATCCTCTGCTAGCTAAAATGCACAGAAATCACTACATTTATCCTGGATCTCCATCAGTAGTATATTTGTAACAGACTTAGGACAGAGGGGTGAAGGACATCAATGTTAAAGTGTGCATCATTCTTCTGTGTGAAAAGGAAGCTTTGGTTACAGAATGGGAAGGCATATTTTCCCTAATGTAGTACATCTGAAATATTATAATGGCATCGCTTAAGCAGAGCCGTCTGTTAAACTCACTGCTATCTGCCATCATTAGCTGCTGTGGTATAAATGGCAATGGGGAGGGATGAGGCCCATCAGGCAAATCATCTGTCCCTAGGCCCCAATGGAAAAATGGTCCCTAATCAGACCTTCCCATGTTTTCAGCAAGAGTTTAAATGACAGGACTGCCAAGTTCTTGACACTTTTTCCCCCAAGACAAGCTCTGGCAAGATTACCAGCACGCTAGGCCCAGTGCGGCTTTCCCTCCCTCCAAAGCCACCCTCAAGTTGTTACTGCACAGTGGAGGGTCCTTGTTCCAGGGGACATTCTGTGTC
The DNA here is from genome assembly GCF_000622305.1 of Nannospalax galili. Taxonomy (NCBI): domain Eukaryota; kingdom Metazoa; phylum Chordata; class Mammalia; order Rodentia; family Spalacidae; genus Nannospalax; species Nannospalax galili. The sequence continues at coordinate 1,338,779 of NW_008360301.1, forward strand.
CACTGATACTACCTCTGTTCCATTCCCACCCTTTCTCCAGCTCCTGGAGAAATTCCATTCTTGCACAGAAAATTGACCCACTGCTGGAGATTATTTTGACTGCCTTACTCCTGTGGGAAGTTGGTGGGTTTCCTCAGCTTAGATGCTAATTCACAAGCAAAGAGTCCTTTTGTCTTAGGAATGTTCAGACTAGCACAAAAGAGTGTTTAAATTCTCCTTCAAATTGTTCTGAAAAATCACATTTTCTAAAAGGCACAATTTATCACACGTTGTCACATAAAATTATGAAATGTAAACACTGCTGCAAACGAGCATTACACTGAAGCATGAGGTTAACACAGCTAAGTTCCTATTTTGTTCAAGGGCAAAGAGGTTAATTCTAGGCCTTTTCGCCTTAATGATGTCACTCTCCAGCCCTGCAGTTGACAGGCTTTATTGCCAGTTTTCTTGAATGGAGGGTTTTGGGTTTTTTTTGTTTTTTTTTTTTAAGCACTTTGATTGATGTGTCTGCTATAACCCTTAGCTGGCCAGGTTTCCTGAGTCTTAGAAACACTATTTTTGTGTGTACCAAAGAGCTGTCTGGAGTAGTTTCAAATCTAAGTATTTATCTTAACATTGACATAACAGAGACTTAGCATGTGAGCTATGGTGCAACACCGATATCTTGACGGTTTTCATAATCATTTTCTTTCAGGAATCTTTTCTCAAAAATTAGCTCTTGTCACATCTGAGAACACACTCAGCATTCGAGAGGAAGATACGGCTTCCAGCTGGAATTCTCTCCTTACAACCTCATGGCCCCTTTTACAAATGGTCCCTTTTCATTTCTACTTTAGAGATGTTCTTATATTTACAAGACAGCAAAGTGCAGAAAGCTGAGAGTCCCCACCCATCCGTAAGCTAATGTTCAGAAGTACAGAAAGAAAAGGTCAGCCAGGTCAGGGGAGCATTGTGAGGACATTGGCTTCTTTCTAGAGAGCAGGTCAAGTCTTTGTCCTTGGAAGGGCAGTCCCCCATGGTAGAAGAGGCCTCTTCTCTGTGACAGGGTAGGGTGCTGTTTATCTCCTCATGGTTATGGCAGTTCAGACCTCCTATGCCAAGAATGGATGACAAGCTTAGGACCTCACTTGGCAAAGGTGTAAGTTTCAGTCATGGGTACCAGGGAATGTTAAAGTTCAGATGCTAAAGCAAGCTGCGGTGGGGAGGACTGTAAGCCCCCTGAAGGTATGGGGGTACACTCATCTTACTCAGTCCTAATATGGGATGGCCTATGGGAACTTCTTAACCTATATTTCTGAATTAATCATTGGAACCAGTAAAATACGACGAGTGGAGGGAATGACCTGCTCTACAGTTCCACTACAGGCACTCAGATGTTTAGTAGGAGTACAACTAGCCCTGGGTGCATGCATGCATGCGTTAGCCTATAGTATGTCCAGGTTGCTAGGATGCTATATGTTAGGCCATTGAATGGCTAGGCCATAGTATATGTAGGCTGCTGTATAGTTAGAGTTAAATGGCTAGTCTGTGGTATATAGAGCAGCTATTCAGTTCAGTTGTTGAATGAGTAAGCCATGGTTTTGGCCAGCTGTACAGTTGAGTTGTTGAATGGCTGGGCAAGGTAGGGGTCAATGAATAGCATGTATCAGAGGCTGTACTTAACATACACACATACACACACACACACACACACACACGCACACACACACACAAAATCAGGCACTGTACCAAGTGCTCTACCTACAGCATCTCATTTTAATTCCCCATCTTAGTATAATCTATAACAAACTTGTCAGTAAACATTATTCTCATTTCATATATAAGAAACCAAACTCCAAGAGGTTCTCCTCTAGGGTGTTATTACAACCCTGCCCCCCACTATCTCCTGAGGCCTGAAAAAAATTGTCATGTGCTATGCAGGCACCAAATTTAACATTTTAATGAGCTTTGTTCCTCTCTGCTACAAAATATTGTCCTAATTTCAGACTACCTCCTTAAATTCTCCAGACCTATGCGATCCCTGAACATTCCACCATCTCAAGCATCTGTTTCATTTGTTTGCAGTAACTGAGTTTCCCAGTGAAGTCTCAGAAACGACACCTCCACATGGCTAGTGTTCACTAGAGGTGGCTTAGTCTTGGAATTCCAACCCCTAGCACAGTGTGCTGCTGGACAGCGTTTCCAGAGAGGCTACTTGTACCCAGGCTGGTGACTGCAAGGAGTATGCCTGCTGGGAAGGAAGACAGCACAACCTTCACCGTTTTCCTGCTCAGCTCCCAGACTGTATGTAGTGTATGTGAAGGAGAAATTCCTTACAGCAATCCTGGAGCACATCTGTGGAGAGAAGACCTAGAGTTGGGTGCAGATGGATCACTGTGGAAGAGGAATGATCATTCCAAGCCTGAGCCAAGTGTGCTTGGATAAGAATACACACAGGGAACATATAAAGAGGGGCTTTGGTTGGTTGAGGGTGGGTCACCCTTACAAGATGATAGCAGGATATTTCTGGATCAGTTAACTTCTGCAGTACAGGGTTTGTGCTAAAGAAGCAGGGCAGATTGGAAGCAGTTTAAAAGGCAGAGTTACATATGTAAGGCACTCAGGCAGCTTTTAGCCAGGGCAGGGGGAAGGGGAACCAATTCCAGAATATTATCATTGGTTGTACAGGACAACACAAGCTGCCTATGAGTGAGGGTCTACTGGCTTCTGAAACAGCATTCATCAGCTTTGGGCATGGTAGCTGTTTGTTTTATAACTAACATTCAGCTATTTACAGTTTATACCAATGATGTGCCAAGGCTCATGATTGAAGCTCTAAATTTGCTTCAGCACTGATCCTAATTGTGGAGAATTTGGAGAGTTGCAGACCTGCCCTTGAGACTGGAAAGGTTTACATGGACTCCTAAAATGGAAGCGGGCTTTGAGATAACAGTACAGGTGGCCAGGAGGTGGCTCACAAAAGGATGCGCTGTATGATCGGAGTTCACTATCTCTTGGGAAAAAGGTTGGTTGCTCCTTATCCTAGCCCAGGAGATATCCAGAGTATTACTGCAGGCTGGTAGCAGACTGTTATGTGATGGAAGAGAACAATACAGATGGTAATAGATTTTAAGAACAGCCAAGGCAGGGAATGGGGATGTGGCTCAATTGGTAGAATGTTTACTTTTTATGTAAAAGCCCTGAGTTTAGTCACTAGCACCACATAAAACCAGATGTAACATGTAGCAATGCATACCTGTAATCCCAGCACTCAGTAATTCATAGCCATCCCTCCTTGGCTATTTAGTAAGTTCAAGACCAGCTTGGGCTCTATGATATGCTGTCTTTAAAAAAAAAAAAAAAAGAGCAAAGGTAATGTGTGGATGTGTAGCTAATCAGAAATCCCTGTGGTTAGGAGCTTGTTATATAATTTTGGGCAAGTCCTTGGACCCTTAAATTCTACATAAAATATGAGTCATAAAAATGCTTAACCAGCATTTTCTTATGAAGTGAATAAGTAAAAATGGCATGTTTAGCACAGGGCCTGACCTAAATGTGATGCCAATTCATAATTTTTAGTGCAGGTTTTGAACTCTGTAAGGAGTGGAAAGAGAAGAATTGGATTCTGCTGTTAGAGTTTTGGTCCCATGTGTAACTGAAGCATAACAGTCAGCATCCCTCTCTTCAAATGACCTTAAGTTGAGGTGTGTCCCTATGTAGGTAAACACTAGTGCCTGACCTGAGCTAATAAGCACTGAATAAATCCTGCCTAATAAAGACCCACCTCTGCTGCTTCCGTCATGAAAAGTGAACCTGTCCCAGACTGAATGGCTGATGAGCATCCTCTAATGAATTCCACGTGCTAACCACCTTATCGTACTTCAGGGTGCCATAATTCAATGAATATTTATTAAGCCTAAAGTAAGGGTGAGTATATGTCTTATGCTACTTTGCCCTTGGGGAACTGACTTAGTTGTTAGGAAATTCATGCTTAAACACCTGAGTAATGAGGGCATGAACTGAAAGGATACTACCGATTCAAAGTCCTGAATCTGTCTAGTCCAGATGAGGTTGCTCAGAAGAGACAAAGAAGAAAAGGGCTTAGGACCTTTCAGAGGACTTCAGAGGCCCCATGTGGCATTTGCTTCACCCACTGGAGAAAGGGGTTTGTGTGGACAGAACTACAGAAAAGATAAAAATAAGAGAAAAGCTAGACATTTCCACAGTGTCTCCAGGAGTAAATATCAAATACGACTTTAAGGGGAAACAGAGGCTGCAGAAAGAAATACACAGAATGGGCACTTAATGTAAGCACACCACTCACAGTTCCCCTACTGAACACCTCTAAGGGGATGCAAGAGTTTTGGGTAAATGGGAGGGAGGGAAGGAGGTTATGAACACCATGGCAGAAACACTTAAGGATCTGAAATAGTTGTGGACAAATATTACCATCATTAAATTTGGGTACACAGACTCCTTTATTAGTGTCTGTTTTCTCATATGTATAGCATCTAATAATTTTAAATAATAAAATTATGTTATAAAGTTATAAAAATAAGAAAGAGGTATCATTAGTTGTGTTTATATTCATCTCTCTCCAAAGTGCTTTAAATAACAAGAGAATTTAAGCATAAAATGTTTACACCAGATTCGAGTTTTAGTTAAAACTTCTTCACTTTAATAAATCAATATATTATGTAGTTATGAAAATGAAGACGGGCCAGTGAGGTGGTTCAACTACAAAAGGTGCTTACCACCAAGGCTGAGCTGCATCCCTGGATCCGAATGGTGGAAGAAGAGACCTACTCCCCAAGGTGTCCTCTAATTTCCACATGCTCCCCCAAGGTGTCCTCTAATTTCCACATACTCCCCCAAGGTGTCCTCTAATTTCCACATACTCCCCAAGGTGTCCTCTAATTTCCACATGCACGCATGCATCCCCCCAATAAACAAAAATGTAGTAATATTTAGCAAATAAAGTGTGAGCACAGGGCTCACAGCAGCCTGGCTTCAGATCCACGGCTCTCACAGCCAAGTGAACCCGGATAGGCTTCTGTGCATTAAACTTCAGCTTTAGCTCCAAAAATGAAGAAAATCTCAACTACATAGAGTCATTTTGTTTTTACCTTTTTAAATTAACACATAATAATTATACCCACTTATGGGTTATAGTGTGATATTTTAATGTGCCATGTACACATCAGATCGGGGTGCCTGCCATCCTCATCTGGGTCATCTTTGGAACCTTTAGCTCCCTTCTTCTAGGTGGTTCTCCATAGAATAGTGAGTGATGTAGTTGGCTATAGTTGGTTACAGTCACCGTGCTGTGCTATTCAAGGCTGATCCTAGTCCTCTTGTCTAAGGACACACTAACACCTACTATCCAGCTACTATTCAGCATCCTGTGGTCTCTTCTTAGAAATCACAATCCCACCCTTCTCTTTTGAGATCAGTATTTGAGTTTCCCCACATGAAGGAGTATGCTGTATTTGTGCCTGCCTACTTCACTTAACAAATGCCCTTCAGTTCCATCTATTTTTGCAGCAGATGACAGAATTTAATTATTTTTATGGCTAAATCATATTCCATTAAACACACACACACACACACACACACACACACACATATGCATACAGACACACACACACTAAATTTTCTTTATCCGGCAGTGAACCTCTCAGGTGATTAATATCTTGACTACTGTGGCCAGTGCCACACTAAACACTAGATAGCAGAAATTTCTTTTATAGGTTGATTACAGTTTTTTTTTATTTTGTCTTTTTGAAGCGGGGTCTCCCTGTAGCCCCAGCTGTCCTGGAACTCACTATGTAGACCAGGCTGGCCTTGAACTCACAGAGCTCCGCCTGTCTCTGCCTCCCAAGTGCTGGGACTACAGACGTGTGCCGCCATGTCCGGCGCTTGATTATAAATTTTAAGAAAAGAAAATGCAAATAAAGTATCCACAGGGTGACATCTCCAATAGGGAGGGTGGTGGAGGAGTGCTCTCCTAGAGTCCCCAGGGAACAAATGGAAATGTTGGATAACAGCTATCAGAAGAGGTAAGTGGCACTCAGAGATCTCTAACTTTAATTGTGAAGCAAAATGGGGACCATTACAAAGCAGAAGACAAAGTTCACAGTCTACCCTGGAGGGACTAGCTCAATTTGGAGACCTCCCATTCCCAGGGAGAGGGAGCACCCACAGTGCATGGGGAGCCACAGTTTAAGACAGAGGGCCTCAGACAATGTGCACTGTACTTTTAGTAACACATTTTAAAGAGATAAAGGGAGGATCCCAACAAAAGGTGTGTGGCTGGGGCACTAGAAGGTGATACCGGAAAACTCTTTCTTCTTGGTACTCACCATGCAATCAGACCAGCCTTGGGATGCCATTTCCAAAATACCCTTGCTATATTGGTGGACCCACACTGTCAGGAAACTCAGAGCAAGTGTCACGGGGACTATACGCTCTAGTCTGACCAGCAGAACATGGGTAGATTGTGGGGAAGAAGCTTTGAATCTGAGCTGTGCATTATTCAATGAGGTGGAAGAACCAGCGTCTGCAGGAGAACTTAAACATGGGCTACAAGCAGCACACCACCAGACACCAGGAAGGGGACACAGGCATGGGGCCAGCATTTGCAACTGGAGTCCTGAAGGACTGCCCAGAGGTGTGATCAGCATCTGTGACCCAATATCACAAAGGAGTGCCCGGGGGGTGTGTGACACACTTCTGGAAGCCAGGGAAGGATTCCTGAGAGATGGAAATCAGCAAGGAGGTCAGGCTGTATTCATACTCTGTAGTACCTTCACATTTATCCCTCGTTATAATACCCAGTGTCAATTTAACAGGCCAATACTGGCCTGCTCTGTTCTTGTCCTCCTCCTCCTCCATAATCATCATCATCATCATCATCATCACCATCATCTTGTCCTCCTCCTCCTCCCCTTCCTCCTCCTTTTTCTTCCTCCTCTTCCTCTTCTTTCCCTATCCTTTCCTTTCTAATTTTCCTCTCTCAGAGAATGAAGGCTGACTTAGTTTGTGGTGTCTCCCTCCGTCTGTTTCAGCCTTCTGAAAGCATGGAATGTTCTCTGTTACCTGACTGTATTTCTTTACCTCTCTTTTCAATCTACCTTTAGCAAAAACTCCCTCATCTCCCCTCAATTTGCCCTCTCATTTCCCCTTTTCATTTACATTTTTCTTGTCTGCATTTTTCCTATTAACTCTATACTATCATTAATTTGACTTTTTTCCCCTTTCGACATGTACTCACAGTAACTAACAACAGTACCACAATACTGTCAGGGCTGCTTTACTTCCTAAAACCATTGGTGTTTAAGGAGTAATTGTGACTTATTTGACTATTACTGTATTTACACAGTGGCCCCACTCTTTGAGAGTGATTATTTTTGCAGATGGTATTTACTCCCAGGGGTATTTAATGGGGATCAACCTGGTCCCTAAACACCACTCTAGAATCAGAACTCAACCCTACAAACTAGTCCCTCGTGAACATTGTGAATACATGCTCTGAAAGAATAAGGACAGCTTAAAATTTTAAACCTCAACCAATGACCCAACCCCAGTTGCTTCTTGTTCATATGCAAAATCACAAGAAATATGCAAAACAGTGGCAACATAAAATTATTAATGTAACAAGAACGAATTATATGAAATCCCAGCTAAATAATTAAAAAGAATGATTATAATGTTTAAAGTAATCCGTTCAAAAACACCTTCTGAATGAATCCCAGCACAAAGAAACAGCGGAATTGAATAAGGAGGTCAGTGAAGGATGTGAAGGTGGAATTCAGTGAAGAATCAGAAATACTGAAGAGAACAAAGCCAACCTCAAGTACTGGAGATGAAAAACGCAGTAAGTCAAATAAAACTGTCCCAGCAAAGACTGAAAACTAGAATACTTCATGGGGAGTGCAGAGCACCAGGGCCTGGAAACGGTGGAGGAACTGGCACATTCGCTCAATGACAAAGACAAACTAATAAAAAAGTATTAACAGAAAATTAAAGATCCACGGGGCATTATGAAAAGGCTCAATCTATGAATCATGGGCAGAGGAGGAGGACTTCATGCCAAAGTCAGAGGAAACATTTTTAATAAAATTATTAAGAAAATTTCCCAAATATAGGGAAAGAGATGCTTTTTCAGTTACGAGAGGCATTTAGAACAATAGACAGTTAAGACCAGAAAAGAACATATTATAGTTAAAAACCATTACATGGAACAAGGAAAGTACATTGAAATAGGTGAGAGAAACCCAAGTAACAAAGGCAGGCCCATAACAATAACAGCAGGATTCTCATGAGAAACTTTTGAGCCAGGAGGGCTTATAATTCTGAAAGACTACTATACCCTGCAAAAGCATCTGTCATAATTGAAGGAAAAAGAAAACTTTCCACAATGAGAATAGTCTAAAGGAATTCATGACAATTAAGCCATTTCTACAAAAGATATTGGAAAGAATCCTTCAGAATGAAGAGAAAAATGAATATAGGCTACAGGAAAGAGTAAGCTGTGTTGGACAATAGTTAAGCAAATGAGAACTAGGACGATACCAAAGATTTAAAACTGACAAAACAAGCCGGGCGTGGTGGTGCACGCCATTAATCCCAGGCTGAGGCAGGTGGATCTCTGTGAGTTCAAGGCCAGCCTGGTCTACATAGTGAGTTCCAGGACAACTGGGGCTACAGGGAGACCCTGTCTCAAAAAAAAAAGACAAAACAGCAAGAATTAAATACACTTTCAATAATATTAATGGTCTCAATTCCCCAAATGAGAAAGCATAAAATAGCAGATAGGATTAAAAACAGAATCCAAGTGTTGCTTCCAAGAAATGCACCTTAATATCAATAGTGGCCTTGGGGTAAAAAGATGGAAAAAGGTATTCCAAGGAAACAGAGCTAGGAAATAGGCAGACGCCAATGTCTTAACATAACAAAACAGGCTTCAACCCCAAGTGGATCAAAGCGCTTAAAATAAGACCTAAAACTCTGAAACTGTTAAGAGAAACCATTAGGGGAAACACCAAGATCTAAGCACAGACTGAACTGGATTCTAGTCCCTTAGGAAGTAAGGGCAGCAATCCATAAATGGGACCTCATAAAATTAAAATAAAATAACACTTTTGTATAGCAAAGGATTCATTAAGCAGTGTGGGAATGGGAGAAAACTTTTGTTTAGCTCTATATTTCAGAAGATTAATATCTAAAATATACAAAGAACTTTTAAAAAAACTAAACAAGAAATCAATATTTACTCTAATGAAATAAAAAGAGTTGTCAAAACATGAAATACAAATGGTTAATAAACATGAAAAACATTCAACTACTTTTAGATTCTTCCTACTCCGGTCATGATGCTAGTCATTAAGAGCAAATGACAACAAATTCTGGTAGGAATGTGAACAAAGGGGAGCCTTATACACTGTTGGTTGGGAGGTAACTAGCCCAGCCTCTATGGAAAACAAAATGGAGATTTCTTAGTAAACTAAAAATAGATCTTCCATATGAACCAGCTATACTATCCCTGAGTTTTTATCCAAAGGACTCCACATCAAGGTATCACATACATAATTGTACATCAGTGCTCACTGCAGTACTGTTCATAATAGGTAAGCTATGGGATCAATCTAAGTGTCCTACAACAGAGGAACAGATAAAGAAAATGTGGTATATCTACATGGAAATTGTTTGCAGCTACCAAGAAGAACAAAGTTATGTCATTTCCAGGAAAATGGATGCAACTAAAGAAAATCATTAAGTGAATTAAACTCTTTTCAGAAAGGCAAATATCACATCTTTTTTTTCTCATTTTTGGTTCATAGATTTGATGTAGCACATACAATCATGTATGTATATATGTCATGAAAGAAGTAGTGAAACTGTCTAGGGGACTTAATGGGAAGGGGATGTGTAAGGAAAGGGAAGCTAGGGGCCTTAGGGGTATAGTCAACATACAGTATGTTCTTGTAGAAAAATATTAAAAATTAAAAAATAAACATCCATGGGTACCTAAATAAACAGTGAACATCTAAAAATACCAACTCTACTATGGCACAGGTGTACCACGTACTATGTGTGCCATCTTTACTCCCAACTTACAGGGGCAAAGGAGCCTTCCCTGATGCTCCTGTTTTTATGTTTCCTTCTTTCACCCATCAATTCTTCCTGTACAGAAAGAGCCTTCATGCTGAACAGGGGTGCAGAGTCAGAGAATTGGGGTTCCCCTTTATCTAAAAGACTCCCGAATTGCATAACTCTTATCTGCAGGGAGAAAAGAAAGTCCTTGACTGGTGAATAGGGGATGTGATGGAGAAGTAAAGGCAAGAGTAGTCAGCATTACAAGTTCTAGACAGAGAACCAGAAAAAAGAACAGGGCAAATTTCAAATGTTCATAGCAGCGTCCATTGGGAGGTGTTGGAGGGGAGAGTGTGGGCATGGATTTGATCAAAACACCTTATATGTATGTTTGAAATTCTCAATAAAGTTTTTTTTTTTAAGTTGAAAAAGACAAAAGGTGCTTTCAGCCCACTGAGGGTTAATGATCATGGTGTGAATTCTGTCACAAGCTGTGTAACCCAAACAGCTCCCCATGTGGGTTGATCCAGGTGTGCAAGGAAAAGGGAGCAATCTAGCAATCTATTCCTTGCACCTAGGTCACAGCATGGCTCTGTCCATGGCAGGTGATATTTTAATCTCCATTTCCCTCACTCCATTTCTCTTCCATGCATCTAACCTCTATCTTTGTGGTCCCAACTAAGGTACTGGCTAACAGTTACTATTAGACTCTTTCTCTGATCCTATTAGCTGGGAACTGCAGCCAAGAGCATTTTAGGGACGAGCAATATAAGCCACAGTGACTTTCCTAAGAACTCCATCTGCAGTGGAGCTCTAATGGACCTGGTGTCATTGTGACCATTCAGAGGAGGACAGTGTTGAGAGGTCTGCTCTGCTTTCTTCTCCGTGTAGTTAGTCAAGGGGGAAAAATGTGTCATAAACATTTTAGGTGTGGATATTCTACCAACTCATTTAGTTTTTATTATATTGTCAATATTTACATTTGGTCATTATGTTACATTAACCTCAATTTTTTGTTTCACAGAGTAAGGGTAAATGAAAGATGATTCTTGTCTGCATTTAAGAAAGTACCCGTACGAGTCACAGGCAGGTGAAATTTTCCCAGGTAATGAAGATGATAGCTATGTGTATTACGAGGCTGTTCAGGGGATGTGGTGAAGCAGATTAGCACTCTTGAAGTTTGGCTTTAAGGACGTAACTTTTAAAAACTTATTAGGAGAAATGCCATGTTGTGAATAAGCTGACACCTTGCTCCTCGTGACAGGATCATTGTTCATAAAAGCAACCGGGTAGGCCAGCCGCGCCTTCCAGGAGTGGGGATTTTAGTGGAATATATGGAAAGAAAGAAACATTAATTTTATATTAACGCACACATACACAGATATTTTAGAGTGGAATACAAAATCAAGTCGAATATTTAATATGTAACGAGCCTTACAAGACATTTCTCAGTGAGGAACTTTAACCTCCGAACTCTACATTTGGATGTTCTCTGTACCCAAAGAAATCCGAAGTAACACAGGTTTAGGGGTGCTAGGTGAAATTCAAACTCCACAGCGGACTTGAGCAGCCCTTCGGCATGGGCTGGGTGCTTCTTTTCCAGCACTCTGGTCCGGTTTTCACACTTCACAACTGAAATTTGCCAGACTGTGATGTGATTTCTGAGGTTTCTAACCCTGAAGACTAGCTTTCCCTTCATTTATCTTCCAATTTTCAACAAGATCCAGTTAAAAGCAGACTCTGAGGCTCTGTTCCCATGTGCACAGCAGCAAAAATGGTTTCTGTGCATGTGTGCAAGTGTACACATGAGCCTGGTGGGCCCTTACACACTCACCTACCACTTTATTCCACATTTCTTCTCAGACATCTGAGTACTGCACAACGCTGAACAGATTAAGTACAGTTGGCCCTCCATGTCCAAGGGTTCAGCATTCATAAGGAAATCAACTACAGATCGAAAATAATTGTATCTGTGCTGAGTACATGCAAGCCTTTTTTTCTTGTCATTATTCCCTAACCAATACAGTATAACAAGTATTTACTTAGAATCTATCATTTATTTGGTACTGAAGTCATCTAGAGATGGTTTAAATATGTAGGAAGATGTGGAGAGGTTCTATGTATACACACTGACATTTTGCATGAGGGACTTCAGCATCCACAGATTTTGGTGACCTTGGTGGTAGGGGGAGAGTCCTAGGATGACTGTGTGACTTCTCTCCTCATGGAGTTGATCATGATGTGGGAAAAACACACATTAAGTGAACGATACTATGCAGTCTTCATTGATTTTTTTTTCCCCTCCATGCTCCCTTTCATTCTGTGACCTTCCTCCATCCATGGGGGGGTTCCATTCACAAAAGACCAGAGTACAGTCTTATCAATTCATGAAGTGCAGTGTATTTTATGGAGTGTACCCAAAACAAGAACTGCTGAGCCAATTTCTTCTTGCCCCCCAAAGGGATAAAACATATCTCTAGTTGATGAAAATGGGAGTTGGAACAGAAGAGTCAGATGCTGGCAGGGGTCTCTAAAGAGCCCTGTCAACTCCCACCCATTGGGGCTAATATCCAGAAGACATTTCACAGCAATCTTCTCCAACCTGTGGCTTTTGCAGTCTTTCTGCCCCCTCTTATACAATGGTCCTTGAGCTTTGGTGAAGAGGACGTCAGTGTGGCCTATTCCTTGTTCCTGACCCTGCATTATTTTCTTCCTCACTTTTCAAATAATTGAAACACTCTTGCACTGATCACCAAGATTGTGTCTGGTGTGGCCCTATCCTTTTTCTCCTCCTTTTTTAATGCTGCTCTGGCCAGCTCCTCAATCCCCCACCACCACCCACTCCTCCTTTTTGAGAGCACACTTGGTTCATCCTGCCCCATGGCCTTTGTACAAACCCTTCTCTCTGCCTGAGCCCATCCTTCTCAGACTGGCCTGCCTTCCTTCTGATTTTACTGAAGTTGAAGGGCTTTCCTAAAGCTCCTTGGTCCTCTCTACCCATTGAAGGTGGCTCTGTTGGATGTTTTACGGTGTCCATGAACGTATATGCTGGTTCCCTGCCTTTCTTCTCTAGTGGGCTATAGATGCTCTCATGAGACACAGTCATCCTTAGTGCCTAGACAGTCAGCTCAGGAAGGAAGACAGAAAGGAAATGAGTAAGTGACTCTAGATGAGACTTAGGGACATAATTTTTTTAAATGTGGATCCTGAGACAGTCTTAAGGAGACTGAAATATTTAATCTGGTTAGGAATGGATGGTAAGGAGTTAGATACCTGAATGTATGTCAAGTGTGGAAACCTCAGCAATGAAGGGCAAGGCAGCTGGAGCCTGTCCACCATGCACTGCAGTTTGGTAAGTTCAGACTTAACAGTCCTCTTTGGAAGGATCCAGCTACCTGTTAGCTACCCTAAAAACACATCCTGATTTGCAAACACTGGCTTCTCTGAGCTAGCCTGTCTTTATCAGCTTTTGTACTGTAATTTTAACACTGCCATGCCTGGTGAGGTACCGAACACAGCAGGTTTCAGCATCCTCAACGAAATGCAGTAAAGGCCTGTCCCCAGGGAGGATTTTGCTAAGCCTCTTGAAATGAGGGTGAGGGAGTGCTCTATATGACTGGCATGTGGAACGAGGAAGAAGAGAAAGATGAGAAAAGGAGAGCCACACTCCGGAGCTGAGCAGGGACGAGAACCTTTCCCAGCCTCACGTGTACAGGCAGCAACACTGAATGCTGGAACTCAGACACGCTCTTCACACATCAGTGACAGAAGTGAAAGAGGAGTAGAAAGGTGAGGGCACAATCACAGCCCAGAAGGACTCTGAACTTAAAACGAACCAGGATGACATAGGAAAACAACACAGCAAAGCAGAAGACGGCATCTTGCCTACAATCACCTGGGGTTTACAGAACCTGGGGTTTTCTTGTAACACCTGTGTCAAGCAAGGTTTGGGTCTTCTCCACTGCCCAGCTATCCCCTTTAGTGTAAAGTTCTTTGCCCTGTGCTTGGAAACTACCCATCTACACTTGAGGAGAGAGCTCATTCATACACAATGAAAATATTCATTTATACACAGATAATTTTGTTAAGTATCTATAAATTCAAAATGCCTCAAAAGCCAACTTTGAGGGCCAACCTGGTGTCACAAGTGGAAAATTCAATACCTGACCTCATGTGACAGACTGCAGGGAAGATAAAGGAACATTAAAAATATGGCACATAATTATCTTCACTCTGCGTGTAAGGTGTACACAAGACATAAAATAATTTCAGCCCAGCGTGGTGGCACATGCCTTTAATTCCAGCACTCGGGAGGCAAAAGCACGTGGATCTTTGGGAGGAAGTGGCCAGTCTAGCTTATGTAGTGAGTTCCAGACCAGCTAGAGCTACAGGAAGACCTGTACACCACATGTACACATTGAGCCATGGCTACATGCCCATGTACTGGTCAAGATGGGGTAATGTTGTCTTCCTGGTACATGAGTCAGCAAAAAATTTTTCACGAATAAATGAAATAGACATCATTTATTATTATTTCCTACTCTTACCAAGTATATGACATTACAATTAGTGTATCTATCTAATTTGCATGTTGAGTAAATTACATTTTTGAAACAGAAATCATACAAATGATTTATACATTCTGATATACAATTACTAGTGATCCTTCCTGATGCGATGCCCAGCTTAAAGGAAATGCTAAAGCACTGCCAGGCAGTCGTAAACCAGCCCAGTCTTTACACTGCCTCTCACTCCACTGTGAATTCTGCTCTTTTTATTTCTGCTCTTGGCAAGATTTAAAGAAAGGCTTTTTTTCTTTCCTCTACAAATGTTTGCAGCAGCTATATTACACTGACTTAACACAGCTTTAACTACAGTACAAATATACGCTCTCCGGATTGCCTTTTGAAAAAGGAAAATGTTTGTGATGTGTATCAAAGAAACGCTGAATTCATCAGTCTAAATGTTACTTAAAACGTCAGATGAGTTGGATAAAAATCTATATCTACAATTCATTCTGAACAGTGTAACGTTATTACTCTGCTTTCAAAGGAAAAATATATACGCCCCCCCAAATATTCTGGCTCTCTTAGAACATAATGTTAAGTCACGAATGGCTACTATGGGTTTACCCTATATTATGTGCTTTAAAAAAAGCATTTCTGACCAGGCATGGTGGCGCATACCTGTAGTCCCAGCACTTGGGAGGCAGAGGCAGGCAGATCTTTGTGAGTTCGAGGCCAGCCTGGTCTACACAGTGAGTTCCAGGACAGCTGGGGCTACAGGGAGACCCTGACACAAACACACACACACACACACACACACAAGCATTTCTAGTTCCTCAGTAAAATGAAGTATCAGACTTAAATAAAAACAGCAGGGAAGCAGGGATGAGATGAATGCAGGTGTATGATGCCTTCCTCTATAACCCAGACAGGAAACTGAGGCAAAGCACAGGGAAAAATACAGACATAGGGTCATGCAGATAAGAAAAGTGACCAAATCACTGGGGCAACCAAATCATAGAGCTATTTTAAATCTAAAGAATTTGATAGACAAAAAAATGCATTCCTATTTCCCCAACCCTGAAATAAATGAATGCAGACACAGAACCATGAATTCATTGCTTATGCAAATGTTTTGACTCAGGCGAAAGAACACACTATCAGTGAGGTTACTTTCTCTGGGTGTTAGGTCATGGTAGATCTTGGAAAACCCCAGTGTTTTCTTCTTATGAAGAAAATGGAGTGGTGGAGCAAGTTAGGTATGGTCACAAGCTAGTTGGAGGCAGACAGATGAAAGCACAGGTTTCTGGGCTCATGTTCACTGTCTTGCTCTCTATAAGCAATGGAAAGTGACAGAAATACTTAATGCTTCTAGAACTCTAATCTGCTTATATAAGCTCCTGTCAGCCAATGATACTGACTGCATGGGTCACGGACACCATTCCAGAGCATAGTCATACATCATGCAATGATAAGGATGTGCTCCAAGGAATTTATCATTAACAAATTTTGTGGCTGTGCAAAAACCATAGAGTATGCTTATACAAACTAAGATTGCTACGTCTGTCACTAGATGATACAATTTCATATAACATAGTTCCCGAACGGTGAAACTGTTACACAGGACATGACCGTAGCTTAAGTTCTGCTGTTCTAGAAACTGAGACTGGGGAAATTCAAGAATGACAGCACTGTCATTCCAAAGGAGTTTACAGTATTTGGCAAGCACAGGAAGTTCTTCTACCTTGTCTAAAGCATCGTGTTTTTGAAATTGCTCCCGAGGCAGGCCGCCACATGGTGACAAGCTTGTAACACGTAGGCAGTAGCCACTATGAGCTTCATGCACCCAAGAAAAGCACACTGGCAAAATGCCAGGAAGTCTGGGTTAGGCATTTGCTAATGGGGGACCCAGTGCTATTTAATTAACATACTCCATCTGAAAAAGAAGAATAATAATTAACTGTGTGCATCCTCTCACAGCAATAGTGGCGATCCATAGAAACTGGTGTAAACGTGACAGGAGCTGGGGAGCCTGTTTCCATGAAATACATGTCCTTTCATCTCATTTGAAAAGAAGCTGCAGAACAGTATTTCCAAATGTGCAGTGCCAGCTGCTGCCTCGTGATTGCTAAGCAGGTGTGTTTAAAATGTACTAGCCTGAGTTCCAGCAGAGATCAAATGGGCTACATACAATATCAGGCTAAGGTGCACGAAGTGCCCTGAGAAACCTGAACTGGAGCTTAAGTGTCTGGAAGGACTGTGATTGCCTGAGGGAAAGCCAGAAGAAGCTGCTTTCCAGGTGTGTTATGGTGGTTTGGCCCGCCTGGGTGTTTCCAATGGAAACAATGTTCAACATACTGCTGGAATCCACAAACTACGCACAGATGCCAGCCTGACCACAATCTGAGTTCCCTCAGCAGCTCTACCAAAGCCAAACCTCTCACTGCAGCTAGACCTTCAACCCTGGAGACCACACATAATGCCAGGCATGTAACTATGTCCCTCAGTCCCTCAAGGACTGTTTTCGTGAGCAGTGACCTTCTCTAACCTTCCCAAGGCCCTTCCTGCACTCTCATAGCACTGCACAAGCAATTATCCCCAAGCAGAACCTTCAGTGAGTGGTTGGCACATTGTACCTTCAGCGTCTGGTGTGCAAAAATAAATGAATGCTGGGGCTGGAGCAATGGCTCAGCAGTTAAGATCACTGGCTACTCTTGCAAAGGACCAGGGTTCAGTTCCCACCACCAACATGGTGGTTAACAACTGTCCGTAATTCCAGTTCCAGTCGAATCTGAGGCCCTCTAATGACACTGCGTGACACATGTGCACTTACACACAGGCAAAATACTCAGACATAAAATAAAAATAATACATATTTAAAAATGAAAGAATGTAGTATTAATAATATTTGAAAACAAAGTCTTATCATAGCATTTAATACTGTTCTGTTTGTAAAAATGGATTCAAATTCCAGTGCTAGGTGCGCAGATCAGAGGTAAAGTACGTGCCTAGTATGTGTAAGGCCCTGGGTTCCATCTCCAGTACCACAAAATGACAACAACACAATCAAGCATGCTCAGATTTCCATTAGCTAAGGCAGAGCTAATAAGCATCTGAGTCATGAATACCTGCATTAAAATATGTTTCCAACCTAGGATGTCATTTTGTCTTTTCCATTTATTAAGTGTATCAACTTGGGCAAATTAAGCCACAGATCAGGTTCTCCAACTGCAAGACTTAATATCACATGGCTTAGCAGGTCTGGAAGAGGATTTTAACTGAACTTCCTATGAAGGGCAATTAATGAACTGCCAGGCACCAATACTCACTCAATGCTCATTCCCTTTTCTCTTTTTCACATTCTCTTACAGCTTCTGTAATGGCCCCCAGCAGCCTCAACGTGTACAAATCTTCCAAAAGGAACTTCCACACTAGCCATGATTCCTAGTCTGTAGCACGCTGATGATGTTCTACAATTGTCTCACAGGGACGGAGAGTGCAAGAAGAGGCCTGACTGTTAGTACTAGCGATGTGATTTCACAAACAGAGGTAGGAAGAGCTCTGCAAAGGTCCACATCACACAGGTACACTAAGTAGAAATCACTCCAAGAGCCTAATAGTAGAATGAACAGAATCTGCAGTAAGTCATGAATGCTGAGGTTTCATGACCTTTGTTTCCAACAGTATTTAAAGATCAGCTTTCTGAAAGTGGATAGGCCAGCTCCAGCACACCAATGCATCCCTCAAGAAATGTCTGTCCCTGGAATATGAATTCTAGACACATCAGTATACTTAGAGAGTTTGATTTATGCAGGACCTTGAAACAGATGCAGAAAGTACATTCTCAGTTTCTACATGGTTCTGATATATACCGTGTGTTTCGCTTCTGCTGGGCAAGAGTCTTGTCCATACAGAAGAAACTGGATGGGGCTGAACATGGCAGCAGTTTTGTTACTCTGTAACAAAACAAATGTATGACTTCCCTCTATTGTGCCTTGTTATGTGTATGTATTACTGGTGTACTTTTGTGTTCTCTGTAAGTCCATTCTTGCCAGAAGACACACAGTGACATGTGTGATACTCTCCCTTTAGGAGGAAACTGAGGCAAGAAGAGGGCAGTAATTTGCTCATAGAAGAGGTGGGGCTGGAACCCAGGCCTTGTAGCTTATAGAATGTTTTGTTTTGCAAGTCTTTAAGGCACTATATTTTGTTTATTCATTTTTTCTGACACTGACTTGTTTCCAAAGAGATAATAAATCATATTTGTGGTTTATAAAACATTTTTTGCAGTATATCCTAGAAGTGACATTTAATGACACAACTTGCATTTGCATTAGGCTTTTCTTATGACAACAGAATCATCATGTTTGAAGATTTTCTCAGTACTAGGACTGCTAGGACTGAACTGATCTTAAGGGTTTCATGTTACCTATGACGCAACAGTCGATTTGTTCATTACCTCTGCAACTTCACAACAAGGCAATGAGGCTCCTTGAGACCAAAAACCCATGTGATGTCATCAGGGCTGGCACGCCAGGCCTGTCATTTGAGCAGTCACTTAGGACCCCATGCTCAGAAGGGTGACCCTGGGAATGTCTTCCTGTATGAAGATCTTGCTCTGCAGATGAAGTGATATGGCAGAGAGTGGAACAAAACACATGAGCAGAGAAGACTCGAGCAACTTGTGAACCGTGTACCTACCACACCTTGAGCCTACTGACTACTCAGCATCCATGACACCCTAGTGCACAGGCTTTAGCCAGCCATAAGTCGTGGAGTTTAGCAGAAGGCAGGCTGCCTCACGGCAAGTGAGGGATCTGACTGCAGGAAGGGCTATGATTTTGTAAGTCGTGGAGTTTAGCAGAAGGCAAACAGGCTGCCTCACGGCAAGTGAGGGATCTGACTGCAGGAAGGGCTATGATTTCTGCTAGAGCCAGGGCTTCTTCCAAAGCAAAGGAAAACAACTATACTCCAAGAAACACAGCTGACCAAGCCCCCCGTGCTTTCTCATTTCCCCGTCTTAGCCAACCTCTGGCACAGAAAATGACAAGGGAATGGAGTCCTGCCCTCCTCATCAGCAAGCTCAATGGAGCATGTGCTGGTAGAATGGTGAGGGGATAAAATCTTAAAAGGAAAATAGAAAAAGACAAACTAACATGTCTGAGGTCGTTTTCAGAAGGATTCCCACTTTTTAATAATAAACTACCCATGTATACCAGCTACAAAGCAAGAATTGAATAATTCAGTGGTTCCAAACACTGGTTAGTACTTTTATATTTGCATTTTAAACTGGCATTGCACAAGATGAAAATTCATGTTAACACTAAAAATTTTATTTTTTTTACTTAGGACATTAAATACTGTGAAAATTTAGGGAGAGAAGGGAAGGGCAAAAAACTTTTGTTTTAGTATCTTTCAGGACACTTATTTCCTGCTCTTTAACAAAAATGCTTCTTTTTAGTTTTGGCCAGCATCCCACAGTCTGTCCTGCATGTCACTTAAGTAGCAGTATGGGGTCCCGAGCGAGGTCAACTCTGAAGCTCCCCTGTGTGGACAGCAGCCTATTCAGCCCCTAGGACAGTAACAGGCTCCCCTGCATGGAGAATGTCCACCTTCACTCCAGGGCTGGTGAAGGGTCTGGACATCTGGCTGATGGCTTGTTCACTTGCCTGCCCTGCTTTTCTGTGGTTCTCTCCACTGAGCTTCTTCCAGATACTGGCTTTGGGATACATAGCTCTGTAACTGAGAGCACAATGGCCCAGCTTGCAATTTCAGAAAGAAGCATGACAAAGTCATTTCTAAGAATCTTAATGGAAACAAAAGGATGACAAGATTTATATTAACTTCAAAGTCTGTCTGCCCCCTCCCAGATTGAATAACCTCTTTGACCAGAGCCTGGACTTTCTGGCAGACCTCACCTTTTAGGGCACAGTCTGGCTAAGAAGAAGGGTCTGGCAAATTGGCTCCTAAGATGCATTGAGTTTCAAGCAGCTGTTTCTAGTGAGCACTGGCTGAGTGTGTGCTGGAAGCAAGAGATTAAAACCATATGCCAGGGTCCCATGGAGGTAACAAAAATAGGGGATTCCCATCCCAAATCTTTTCTGCCCTTTCTTCCTCAAAGTACTGTCTGAGTTCTAAGTTACATCAACTTTAGGTTCCTTCACAAGACAAGACATTACCCAAGGAGGGTAATGCAAGGAAAACCAAAATGTTGTGTACCTTTAACCAGGCAGTTGAAGCAAGAGTCAAAATACCTGCTGGATGGCTGTGGATTCCATCTCCTTTGACTATTCTGCTATGCTCTGAACAACAAAGATGCTACCTTGTGAGCCCTGTGCAGGTGTGCTGGATGCCACCTAGAAATACTGCTCGTCAAAAGAGAACAAGATCCTTCATGTTTATTTTACAGAAGTAGAACCTGAGGGTTAGAATGTGCTTAATTCTTTTTTGTTGGTGGTGTGTTGTTTTGTTTCCATTTTCTTAAAGACAGAAGGAAAAATAGAAAGAAAAAATGAGTAATTCAAAATCTCCTCAAGGCAGAGGCCCTGGGATTTAAGCCTAAACCTGTTGAATACAGAGCCCTTCCTCCGGCAAGGCTGTCTGCCCACCACAGCTCTCAGAGCGTTTTCCTGTGGGGTGGTATTCTGTGCCACACAGATTTCAGATTCAACATCTCACTCTGAACTCGGCTACACCGAAAATAAACTTTTCATAGGTCATAAATTTTTAGAACTGGCCATAATAAACTAAATATCTATGTACAAGTCCCAAAGCAAAGATAACTGTGCTTAACACTTCGCAGTGCTTGTTGGGGTTCGCTCACTGTCAACATTAAGTGCTGACACAGTGCTCTGGAGAAACAGAAAACCAGCAAGAACTGCAGAGAGAGGGACAGGAGCAACTGAAGACTGTCGGGAAAGAGCCATCAACCCCGAGGGGACGGCTGGTATGTCTCCTTATTTCCCTTCTTAGGAAGGAAATTTCTAACTCCAAATGTGTTTTTTCTTCTAACTTTCTGCTCCCAAATGTATTAATTATGCTTGGCGAGTATGAATTGGAGGGGGCAATTAAGAGGATGGAAGGGAGTCTGAGCATGATCAAAATATATTATATGGAATTGTCAAATCAATAATATGTTTTAAAAACTTTCAAACCCAAACAAAACTACTCACTAAAACCACTATTCATTGGCGTGTCCTTACCTTCTACCATGTTAGTAGCAAGTTTACAAAATATGTACATTGTAACAAGCCAGGGTTACTATGAAACAGTTTCTTTCACACCACCCTTATCTACAGAAGGCATTAGTAGCCACTGGGAATAGAAAGTTTAGCTAGACAATTTCCCATAGCTTGAGAACCTTGAAAGGAGGGGTTTGTAGGGCATTTTGGGGTGGTGACCAGAACACCCTGGAGACATGAGCAAAGCTAGGACAGCAGGAGGAGCTGAAGACTCCCTGGAATGCTACATCTGGAAGAGATATGTGTGGCTCACCAGGAAGGCAGGCAGCTCTATAAGCAGAGCTCAGCTCTTCCATTCACATAGTCTGAGAAAACCAATCTGATGCCACTATGTTAATTTTCCACTGCAGAAAGAAAAACCATATGCTGCCTCATCCTCTTTTCCCTGGAGCTCCCTAACAACCACCCTCTAAATGCATTAGACTGTGCCTGTGTAGGAAGTCTCTAGACTGAGAGAGCTGAAAACCTCCATCTTTCACCCCACCCTGCTTTCTGGCTCATTTTCCTGTAAGCAAGGGGAAGACCTGGTGATCATTTTAAAAGTGCCTAAGTCCCCTCCCACTACTTAGCCTCTGGGCAGTAGGGGGTCTTCAAAGCTACCAGTTAGATCATTCCAGAACATGAAAGAGCCTTAAGAAGAGAAAGCCTTTACTTGCTTTGAAGACCTTATCATTAACTTCATGGATAACTAGGTCTCACACTTGACCTTGCTAAGGTTTAAGTTCAGTCATCAGCCAGAGGGCCGGCAGGGTCCTCCCTCCCTCCTGCCCAGGTGTCTGCCTCTTCCAGACCGGAAACAGTATGGAACAGAAAGCCCAACCCCTAAGGCTCCTGACTTTTGCCTGGCGGGAGGCAAGGTTTTATTTGTTAAGACAGTAATGAGGCCAACCTCTATGTGTGCACCTTTCTACTAAATGTAGTATTGCTGAAGAACACAAGTAACCATCTGGTTGCTGGAGGCCCCTCTCCAGAACTGTAGAAAAGGGAGTGTTAAGAGGTACCAGGGCAGCTCTATTCAGGCTGTCACCTGGGAGTCCCTGTACACTGCCCAGTGCTCCTCTGTCCGCAGTCGTCCAGTGAAATCTTTTCTTCTTTCATAAAGAGAGGGAGAGGGGAAGGGAGAGAAGATAGAAAGGGAGAGGGAGCAAGGGAGAGAGGGAGCGAGGGAGGGGGAGAGAGGAGGAGAGGGAGAGGGATGGATGGAGCAAGGGCGTGGGGGAGGGGGGAGAGGGAACTCATAATACACATCACCTAGCAGGATGCTAATCATCCAAGGAGAAAGCCTTTCTTCCCCCCAAAGGAATAGAGTTCCTGGTAAATAGTAATTTACTAACAGGGTCCCAAATGTTGGAATTTCCAATTACCTTGGATGCTTATGACCATAAACAAGCAAATGCAGGACTTTCTGTTAATGAACTTATTTCCAGTTTTCTAGAAAACCCCCAAATTGTGCTAATTTTCACTGCCTGAGGACTCTATGGCAGTTGTAAACAGAAAGAGAAAAGCCAACAAATCAACGAGCCTGTTAGTGAAAGGATGCCAAGGCCCAGCAGCCCCCTTTCCCTCAAGCTTGGGGTTCTTTTGAAGGCGTGGCCAGCATGGGCTTCCTGTGGAGTAATGTTCTCTGGTTGATGAGTTGGTTTTAGCAGTGGGTGAGGCTTTCTTGTTTGGGACCAATATTTGGGAACAAAATCATAGACTTTTATAACCACATCCCATTATCAAAACCTTGGTTAAGGACAACATAATTAAAAGTGCACGGAAACCAGCTAGTAATGCAAGCCCTATGAAGCTGGCATAGCATGACTCAGAAGGGAAATGAAAAAGGCTTGGGGTGTGCGGAGATATAAGATCATTAAAAAAAACACAAAATTTTTCCAGAGTTTCAACTTTTTAACATATTATTGTAACAGCAACATGTGGATGCTGCGGGACCCAACCAGGCTCCTCGTGGTAAAGCGAGTTTTCTTAACTTAAAAGCATCTTTTGCCCGGTGTGTGAATCCAGTGCTGGCTCAGTCTGTGCTGTGCTGTGCAGACTAGGCACAGCTCTGGCAAGGCCATCAGACAGCAGTACTGTCAGACTGCGACAGTCTGCAAAACAGCTGCTAATAGCTAACACACACAAAGCCATTAAAACTCACTTAATGAGATTATCAATGCAACTGAAATGATTTCCATGGTATGGCGAGTCCATTTTGGTTCTTTTCGTCACTCCTTGGGCAGTCCTAGCATCCAGACCATGGTAAATGAGGCACTGAACAGTATATTCAAATGCTCTGTGTACTTCCCTTTGTTTTAGATTCTACTTCTGTGCTTTCAATAAATTCTGGCTATCTGTGATTTAGCACTCACAGTCTTTCAGAGTCTCCAACTTCTGCCACTAGCAACATCTGGTGTAGATTCAGAGAGAGCGACAAAGTCCCTTTAATTAACTCACATGTCCCAGGCACACTCCCAGTTTCAACTTGATCTTTTGGAAGACTGCAAAATTAAAACAAAAGATAAAACTAAACAGATACTGAGGAGAGAAATGCACAGTGCTCAGGACTCAGGGCTGTGGGAAGAATGCAGAAGATACTCCAAAGACACACAGGCTTCTGGCAAACACTAACAAGTCCTAGAGCACAATGACCCCTGCTATTATTGCACATGGATCCTTGACTCCTGATTTTGCAAGGAGCTCCTCCACGCCATGGCTGGCTCCTGTGGGGAGCACTGGCAGAATGAGGTCAGGGCTGTGCATCGTGCACCAGGGCAGGGGACAGCACAGCATTTCCTCAGGCTGTACGCTAAAGGTATGTCAGATCCCCCGACGCCTACAGCTGGGCTAGACTGAACCCAGGGTCAAGGCCCTGTACATATACATATATAATTCTCTGGGGGCAGCTGATCTTGCACGCCCTAGTTTAGAAGCAAATTCTAATAGCTATTCACAGACAACACTTGGGCAGGTAGAAAAAAAAAATGCAGTCCAATGAAACAGTGCTGAGTCCAGTTACCCCGAGGCTGCCTTATTATCCTGCCAGGTGCCCGTACTGTGTGCAGTCCTAGTTGTTGGGATTTAACACAGCATTTATAAATCTGAGATAACGTGCCTTTATAAATTCTCCACGGACAGGTCAGATCCTCCCCAATTTATGTACTAATTATTTACCAATTACACATGGCCCTCAGTTCTGAATGGGTTGCTGAAGGAACAAAGACTTTCAACCTTATTCGTAATACTTACAGAAAGAAATGTGAATTTCAAGATTTCTCTTTTAGGTTCACAATTGTTACAAAAATTTTAAGGTTGAGGGGCTGGGCTGGAGAGACGGCTCAGTGGTTAAGAGCACTGACTGCTCTAGCACAGGACCCAGGTTTGATTCCCAGCACCCACGTGGCAGCTATGAACCGTCTTTAACTCCAGTTCAAGGGGAATCCGACGCCCTCTTCTGACCTCCGAGGCACTGCACGACATGAGTGCACCCACATACATGCAGGCACTCATATACATAAAATAAAAATAATAAAATATTAAAAGAAAATTTTAAGGTAGAATGGTAATACTGATTTTACAACATTGATAGTAAATGTGTTTCCCAGAAATGATTAATAACAACTCTCAAGCTCAGGATACTGTATGTGCAGAATGGGCCACCTGGCCCCAGGCCACTTGTCCTTATGCTGTCGTGTGGTAAGTGAGCTATATCCATGGGGATTAGACTTGAAGTGATGGGGAAAACACCTCTTCCACTCCTCTTCATTTTTAGGAATCGCATTTAGGGAATGTACAGCCTTCATTTCACTCTAATAGGATTCTTAGCTCCATTCATTCACCAAACAAATTCATGAAGCACCTACTGAATCCAGTACCATACACGCCACCAGCTAAGTAGCTGGGACGAAATCCTACTTAGACAGCTAAGCAAAGGAGAGAGAGGAATAAAGGCCCTTGTACACAGGGGTAAGTGCAGCAACAGAAAAAGGCCACTAACTCTCTGTGTGCAAATGTGTACGTATGTATGTATGTATGTATGTGCATGTTTGCATGTATTTGTGTATATGTACATGCACACGTGTGTGCTTGGATGTGTCTATTTGTATATATACATATGTGTGTGTTTGTGTGTGTGAAGTCCTCTTGGGAAAATTAACAGGAATTGGTAGGGACTGGGGTTAAGGAGATAAAACTTCAAACAACCAGGGTTATTTGGTGTTAACCAGGAGAGAAGAAAGCCTGAAAGCAAACTAGGCTAGAGGGAGCATAGAAAAGTAGAGAGCATGAGGTCGCCCAATTCCCAAGCACACAATGCTCTAGATTACAGACCTGGTCCTGCCTGCCTGCCATGGCGATGGCTGGGACACCTGAGGAGGAAAGAATGGCACATGAGGGGGCTAGGGTTTGGAAAGATGACTCTGCCAGAACAGATTATGGATTGATATGATGGAGAAGGGGAAGAGATCCAAAAACTAAACAAAACAAAACTGATCACTGTTTAAGAAGATGTAAACCTTCCTTCTCTGACTTGATCATGACAGCTTGTACACATTCTTCAAAGTACCCACTGCATCCCATAAACGTGCAGAAATAAAACAGATAAAAATTCTTAGAAGATTAGACAGAGACAACATGAATTCTTCCTTTTGCTACAAATAGTACATGATCCCTGTTCAATGTTTTCCTTAAAGGATGTGCTGCACACTGAAACTGAAGCCCAAGAAACGCTTTGTCCTCCAGAAACTGTAAATATCACTGTTTCAGTGAGGAAAGACGCTCTGGGCCAGCACAGAAGGCATAATCGCATCTTTCTAAGCCCTTAAATAGCACTTGCCCTCAGGCATGCTGAGGAGAAGGAAAGAGCTGGCAACAGCAAGCAGCAGACACAGCTTCCTCCTCAGGAGGCAGATACCAAGCCATAGAACCTTCATGCGTGTAGGCTTCACTGCCAAACGCTCCACTCTGCACCAAGCAGTACCATCTGCAGCTGGCTTTGTATGTAAGCCAACTTCTTCGGCTCTAGGAAAATCCAGATTTTATACAATAAAATCTGAATACAGCTGATCTTTATTAAACAATCTGCCTGTTATCCTTATTAACTAAATTACATTTCCTTTTTTAAAAAAGACGTGTTTATTTTTTAATGTGTATGTGTGAGCATATATACACATACTACTTACATGCCCAGAAGGCCAAAGAAGGTGTAAGAGATGCCCTGAAGCAAGAGTTACATGCTTTACATCATTTCCTTTGCTTATTTTCTTACTTTCTAAAATTAAAACATTTTTTACTTTTTTTTTTTTTTGAAACGGGATCTCACTATGTAGCACTGACTGAAATGGAACTCACTATGTAGACCAGGCTGGCAGAGAGCTCATAGAAATCTGATATATTTCTTTTTTTTTTTTCTTTTTTTTTTTTTTTTTTTTTTGGTCTTTATTGAGACAGGGTTTCCCTGTAGCCCAAGCTGTCCTGGAACTCACTATGTAGACCACGCTGGCCTTGAACTCACAGAGATCTGCCTGCCTCTGGCCTCCCAAGTGCTGGAATTAAAGGCGTGCGCTACCATGCCTGGCTATATATTTCTATTTTTAAAAAGGGAAATTATCCCTTTTGAGGGCTGGAGAGATGGCTCGGTAGTTAAGAGCATTTTCTGCTCTTGCAGGACCCAGGTTCAGTTCCTGGCACCACATGGCAGCCAACCACCATCTTAACTCCAGTTCCAGGGGGATCCGATAGCTTACATACATGCAGGCTAAACACTTAGACACATAAAATAGAAAAATTCAAAGTTTTGAAATAAAATAAAAATTATCCCTCTGCACTTTAACTTTCAGTAAAGTGGGAAAATCTCTCAAAGTCAGGAATAATGTGGTTCGAGCTAGGAAATGGGGGTACCAGGCAGGCCTGGGCTAGTTTCTAGAATTTTCTTTTACTGTTCCCATACTATAATCCAGAGCTCCTTTACGAAAACAAAAGTGCCAAAGAATCTGACTTTACTCCTCCATGTCAGGCTAAATTTTTCTGAGCTTCTTTTTCTACCATATCTCCAAAGAGAATCTAACTACATCATGTAAAATACCTCCTACATCTATCTAGGTATCCATATCCATTTAGAAATATTAAATTGCTCCAAATTCACAATCCATTTGAGGTTAAATCCACTTAGCAATAAAACTTCCATTTATAGTGTTTTTGTTCTGCATTTCGTCTTCATGATTCAAACTGTAACATACCAGCATTTAGGACATTTTAAGATTTATTTCTGAGCATTGGCTGTACTCAACAGAAAGGAAGACCTATAGCATTTATCAAATGACAAAACTTAGCAACACAAGAATTTTTCATACACAGCCCCTAAGTTTCAATGGTGAACAAATACAGAAACTTTCAACTTTCATGCACAACCAGTACCTCCATTCCCACTTAAGTCTGCAATGATTCTAGAAAAATACAATTATTTTGTTTAAACTTTAATGTGAGCAGGAGGTGAACACACAGTCTAGTCTGTTACAAATCAAGACAGTAATTTTGGGGTCAGAGACCCGAGGGGAGTGGAAGACTTTGGGGATACTGGGAACATTTGGTTCTTGATACCGTTATACAAGTGTATCCCATTTATGAAAATTAATCAAATAGTATATTTTCAATTTCAGCACAAATGGTATTGGGAAAAAAAAATGATAATTTTTCCATGTAGCAAATCTCTGTTTTAGGTACAGAGCTGGGGGGAAAAAAAAAAAACAAAAACAAAAGCAAAAAACCAGACAGCACAGCACACTTAGCCCTTCATAGCCAAGAGTTCTAGATGCAGCAAACCATATATAAAAACTATTCCCTACCTCAGCATATGTGCTGACTGCTTTCCTTATTATTCCCTAAAATATGGGCTATAGCAACTGTCCATATTAGATATAAGCCACCTAGAGCTAATTTAAAGGATATGTGGACATAAATGTCGTCTTGTGGCAAATCTTGTCCTGTGCTACATAAAGGATGTGAACACTGGAGGTTAGCTATCCACCAACATCTTAGAACCTTCCCTCTTCAAAGCTCAAGAGATGACTACCCCCAACCTGGCATAAGTCTTCTAACCCTCTCTACTCTTTTTGCTTTGTTTTGTTTTGTTTTAATGGGTTTCTAGTCCAAGGCCACCTGGAACTCACTATGTGGACCACGTTGGCCTAGATCTCACGGAGATCTGCCTGCCCCCGCCTCCAGAGGGCTGGGATTAAAAGTGCAGCCATCACACCTCTACTCTTAAGAACTGTGTTACAGATGCAGATATGCCTAGAGAATAGGAGGAATAAATAAGACTTCAGAGGGCCTTTGGAGAAATACCAACAGCAAGTGGTAGGTGAGAGAGGCAGTAATGGCCATGTTTCTTTGTACCTTGTCTCCTCCCACATTTCATTTGACACCATTCATTGTGGTCTGTCAGGGAAACACACCCCACAAAGCACTCTTTTCTCGTTGGCATGCCAGCTCTAACTTTCTTTTTGTTTTTGGAAAGACATCCTCCTATGGCCTATTTGGTTTGCAAATTGGGAATGTGGTGAGGTTTGCTTCTTCATATCCTTTTCCTAGCAAATGGTTTGGGGACATGGTTCTATCTTAGTCTTTTGAACTAGATGAAATCTGACTTGTGAACACACAAGGAACTAGAAAGAACACTGTCAGATTTAACTAATTGTGGGTAATATGCATGTAACACTGTGTACTTTATAGAATATATATATATATTTGCGCAGCTGGCCCTCAGTACCTGCGCATTCTGCATCCACAGAGTTAAAGAGCCACAGATGGACAATATTAAGAAAATGAAACCTGCATGTGCACTAAACATGTAAAGGCATTTTTCTTGTCAACATCCTCTAAGCATAAGTCCTATTTACATAGCACTTAAATTATACTTGTGTTATTAGTCATCTAGGGGTGATTAAAAGTGTGGAGGAAGACATGGGGCTTGAGCAGTCTGGAATTTTGCTATTTAGAAATCATTTACACCAAATGAAGAAAAGTTTGTTTTGAAGTACACAGTTGAACATGCCTACAAGCCTAACCTTATTTCTGAAAAAAAAGATTTCTTTTGTAACTATATAGTACAAACAAAAGTAGTTTTGAAATATCTTATTGAAATGTGTGACTGCAAGCACATGACCTATGTAAGATCAAGCCACTCAAAATGGCATGGCCGGGGGAGGGGCTCGTGACATCCCACCTTTATTTGAGGAGCTATTGGCAACCACTGATGGCTGCTGAGGGAGGGATGTAGCAGCATGCTCCAATAGATGGTCCTGCACCCACACACATACAGGGCACACTAAATGAATTTAGTGGGTTAAAAATTAAAAAAAAAAAAAAACAAGCTGGGTGTGGTTGCGCACGCCTTTAATCTCAGCACTTGGGAGGCAGAGGCCGGTAGATCTTTGTGAGTTCGAGGCCAGCCTGGTCTACATAATGAGTTCCAGGACAGCTGGGGCTACAGGGAGACCCCCTGTCTGAAAAACACCAAAAAAAAGAAAGAAAAGAGAAAGAAAAGAAAATTAAAGCAAACAACACAAAATATGTCTGAGTTTGATAAAGAACTGTTCCATACCTACCTCTCATCCTGTGTTATTGGGAGGAAAAAACAATGTGACTTCATAGGAAATACATATTATAAGAAGTAAACTAATCAATACAGGTATGCCATCTAGCTTGGTAAGGAAAAATCCTGCCATGGCTTCTGACAGAGCTCCTGCTATTTAGACAGAGCAGGAACCTGGAGTTTGGTCCTCAAATCATGCTTTCTATTATAGCACCACAGACTACAAGCACCTAGGTGTTGTGACTCATGCACCACATGGACATGGTAATTCTCAGACCAGCATGTAGGTCACTCACAAGGTGACTCAAAGCATCACTTTATGAGGTTCAGCATCTTACATTCACTGGCCATTTTCAACACTTGTCCTGCTAAGTACATGTTGATTCAATCTAGGCAACTGAATCTACACATGGAGATTGAGGGTATTATAAGTTAGTTTTGCCATTAAAGCTTGCACACCATGAACCTGACTAAGCCCAGAGGGTTCTGCATGATAACTGTTATACACACCATCTAGAAACAAGGATAGCTTGCTATAGGACTCTTTCAACTGGCCCATAAGAGGTATATTATCTAATGTATACTGAAGCTTTTATTTTCTACACTATTGTATGGAATATTACCAGGGTATAAATTATAATACAGTGTGATATGTTATAATTCTATGGTATAAAGAATAGAATGGAGTGCATATAAAAATGTTTGGATTTAACTTGAAGTGGTCACATTGTTTTAAAGCATACCATATAGATATTTTCCTACACAATTAAGTAAATATTTGAAATTCTTCACTTCAAAAGATTAATAAAATAACTTTGTAATGTCACCCCAAAATGTTACTTTGATGTACCAACTACTGGGATTTGTTTCAGGACCATCTGGTTACTCAGGTCCTGTATATCAAGTGACACAGTATTTGCACAGCATCCTCCCACAGATTTCAAATCATTTCTAGATGTTTGTTATACTTATGCATGATGACAAGAAAAATGCATCTGTTCAGTACAGGCACAATTAAAAAAATACTTCCAAAATGCAACTGATTGAATCGTTTGTGCAGACAGATACTGAGGACCAACTCTATTAAATTTGGTAAGTTTAATTTTTAGTTGGTCAATTACTTAATGAGTTCAAGTCTCCCCCAATAATTCTAAATATACAGCTGAATAATTCTTAATTATACTATCACTCAAGGTGGGAGAGTTTCCCTGTGAAAAAATGGAAATTATTCACTAACACATAATCCTAATCATACTATATATATTTTCAAAGAAATTATGCCATGTTTATCCACTTGCCATTTGCTCATTACTCAAAACATTGCTTTGGGAATAGAGAAGATAATTAAAAAACAAAAACAAAAACAAAAAACCAAACCCTTCAGTTTACTGTTTTCATTAACTTGATATGATCCATAGAGATCTAAATTATTCCAACTCAGGGTGACTTTAAACACCGATTTGTTACGCAGGAGACAGACTGAGTCACTCACATTATTTGGCCAGGTTCATGTTCATCTTAAAACCTAAATGGCTCAAGCCTGTCACCCTAGCAAATAGCTTACACGAATATAGTGGTCCAGTCTTTTGCCTAGGGCCAGCACTACTGGATGTTCTGCTTGGGCCAATTCAGAGTCAGTCTATTTAGTCAAAAGCAGTTTGCGAACCATCAAAAGTACTGTGAAGATGCTGTCTGGTCTTAAGAACACTCACAGATATGCACTTGACAAATATACACACACATAAATGAATGCACACTTAAGTTTCTACTTAGGTCCTATCTATAAGAAATGAAGTTGAGTTTAAACCCTACCCATTTTGGCAACTTCCCAGAAGACACATATTATTTGGAAAACACAATTCTGTCCAAGATAATTCATATAGGAAAAACAATGTTCTTTCAATGAAAAGTGTCAAATTCTAGTCCCGATTGTGTTAGTTACTTAACAGTTGTGAATCTTGTAACTTGAGTATTCTCACATTCACATTTCTAATTGCTTATGTAATATATTGATTTGTTTGTGTGTCTTTTAAAAAGACAGCCTTTTCACCAGGCGTGGTGGCACATGCCTTTAATCCCAGCACTCAGCAGGCAGAGGCAGGTGGATTTCTGTGAGTTCAAGGCCAGCCTGGTCTACATAGTGAGTTTCAGGACAGGTGGGGCTACAGGGAGACCCTGTCTCAAAAAGACCAAAAA
>NW_008360301.1:1371444-1389959 GCF_000622305.1 Nannospalax galili
AGGGGGGGGAAAAGGGAACACCCCTTTAAAAAAAAAAAAAAAAAAAAAAAAAAAAAAAAAACCAGAAAAGACAGCCTTTTCATATGAAGATTTCTTTTTATTTTCTTCTCTTTTTTTCTAACAGAGTGTTAGGAAGCTTGGCAATTCTGAGATTTTGGGTGTGTGCCACCAGGCTCAGGTTCACATGGAGATTATTTTTCTTGGTGCATATAAGTGCACCAAGTGCATCAGTGCCCACAGAGGCCAGCAGAGGGATCAGATCCCCTGGAACTGGAGTTACAGGCAGTTGTGTGCCACCATGCAGTTGCTGGGAACAGAACCTGGATCCTTTGCAAGAGCAGTCAGTGCTTAACTACTGAGCCATCCATCTCTCAAGCCACTCGCATGGAGATTCTAGTAAGATATATATTTAGAAATTTAATACATAATTTACATAGCAAAATCCCTCCTCTAATAGCAAAAATGAATATAGTCATTTAATCATAGATCCATTTTGCAGTTGAGTGAATCAAACAAATCCTGTGTTAAATAGGTTTTCTACCTACTTGCAGTTAGTAGTGGAAATACAGGTTTTCACTGTCAGCCACACTCTTACATTTCAGGAAGTCATCACTATTACCGTGCTTTCAAGGAAGCTACTCTGTAGATTTATTTCTGAATAATAAAGCAACTGGATTATGTAAGAGGTTTACCTTTCCAGAATTTAATTTAAACCAAAGTCATTTTAGAAACCACAAGAACCCCTACTTGAAAAATCTGTATAAGTCGAACATGCAAAACCAATTGTTTGAAATTTAATAAAACATTATCCTCTCAGGTTCAAACCAGAAGCAGCATAGAATAGAACTTAATGTGTGAATTTCAAAGTTATGAAAACAGAGGCCGATAATCACCATCGCAAGGTTCTGCTTTACAGTGAATTCTCTGATGCTTTAGCCAATATAGTTCTAAATGTCCCAAGAGACTACTTTCTGAGCTCCCGCTCTTCAAAAACTCAGTAACTCAAAACAGATGGATAATTTTCTGTAATCTTAGCCTCAATCTTTCTCTGAAAAAAAAAAAATCTCACCTGATATCCTTCCTATCATTTGAAATTTCATTCTAATTCTTCTTGCCTAGATACTCGAAATTTCATGGCCCATTTTTAAAAGTTTTAGCTCAAAAAATTTCCACTCGCAGGTTCTGATGAATACATACTTTCTGTACCCCAGGGGCTCCCCTGCCTTCTCCTTCCCTCCTATACACCTGCCCTGGCACTCAAGACTCAACCATGGCAGAGGTCATAGTCTCTGGCCACACACAATGAAGGCAGTGGTCATTTCTGTCCTTTTGTGGAATGAATCTCAGCCCAGCAGCATAAGCTTTGGGCAAATTCCCCAGCACTGCCAAGGCATTTCACTTTTCTGAGGCTTGGGTCTTCTCACTGGTAAAATGGGGGTGATGATATTTCTCAGAGTTGTAGCTAAAGTGTATACTAATAATCTATGCAAGCAAATGGCAGGGTGTGGTACGGTATGGTACACAGTACAAATCAGTTGCTATTATTATTCTTTGTATTTCTACCCTCTCCTGGGGCTGAAGGGAAAATCACTTTTAAGTACACCAGCACATAAAGAATTCAACACCAGAAATCAACTTGAAGTAGGCTTAATCTTGTTTTCCCTTTACAGCCCTGGAAACTGCACTATGATAGGGCAAAACTTCCTCCAGGGCAGGTCGCTATAGGGCACCTGGCCAGCAGCTTTCTTGGGCACTTTGCTCTGCATTGCAAAATTGTGAATCCAATCTTCATACCCTTCCATCTCTCTAGAGGCAATTTGTGCCTTCAATTTGGAATTCTTTCTTAAAGAGGATCAAAGGGGACAGGGGAACGGGGATGCGTTCAGGACAGTGCTGTAGAGAGAATTCTTCAGGCTGGGCAGCAAGCTTCAGATGTCATTTCCATCCACACAGCCATTCCCTCTCACACCAGGAGGCACTTGGTTCTGTGGAGCAGTTTGGGACATATGGTAGTTGACACTGCTGAGACTCAGCTTTTACCAAGTGTCCAGTTAGGGATGGATGCTGCTGCTGGGCCAGATCACCAGCTCCTGCAAAGCCTTAGGACTGCTTGCTTCATATCCCATGTCCTTTCAGTGTGTTCCACACGCAGACTAGGTAAGTTCCAAATGCACATTCCAAACTGCAGCTGTTCCCTATTCTCTGCCCCCCCGGGGGGGCGTTCTTGGGGATTCAAGATCAGAATAAACTTTAGATTTGGAAAGAGGTCTAATAAATCCATCTCTCTCCAATACCGGAGTCCTTGCACTGCATGTGTGATAACCTTTATAAACTAATCTCTCCAAAGTAGTAAGGTGGACTTTTAGGAAAATGGAAGCTTTATTAAACAGAAAGTGTGATAATCTGCTAATAGAAGCTGGCCATCATCCACAGCCCATTTAGTCCTTGGCATTGACGTCAACAGTTGGTGCTAAAAACACTGATAATTTCTGTGTAAATGTGCACCTGTTCTTGCCTGATTCCAAAATTGGTATCTGATGCCATGGAATTATTTCTTTTATGGTTATGTGTGACTCTCATCTTTTATAAAGGATGAGCTTCCAGTTTTTAAGGCTTTAGAAGAAACTTAAATTTTCACATACAGCTACCATGAAGGAACTGTTTTGTTTAGACAGTCAAGCAAGCAGAATGAAACATTTAACTTAAGCAATTAAAATTTAAAATCATATTACCACATATCCAGGAAGGAATAACACACAATTGATTGGGAGGAGCACAATGCAACGTTCTTTAAAAAATTTCACTTCTAAAACAAGACTTCCTACTTTCATGGGTAAGATATTTTTATTCAGAATATCAGGAATGAGGCACCAAGCCTGAAAATTAATTAAGAGTTTCCCAGGGAATAAATGTCTCTAAGTTCTTCTGAGATTTATTTACCAAAGCAGGAGTAGCAGAAGCCCAAGAATGAGTGTGTCATTTTGGGGAGACCTAAACACTTAACCAGAAATGTTTGGGTAAAGTCTAGACTAGATGATATGATTTCAGTTAGTATAGCAATAGGTAAGCTCACAAAGAGGAGGCTCTCAGACAAAAACTGTTCCAGAAACAAGCAAGCACAGATTTCTTCTCAGCATCTTCTCTCCCTTATCTTGGAGGCTGGCTTGGTTGCACTCATAAACTCAACTTACAACTTCACAAAGTCATTCATTCCCTCTTAGTTATCCTGATCAGAAGCCAAGCACAGATGGTTGCCCTTTTCTCGATAATAAATCATTCACACATTTCCAGATATTAAATTATCTCAGCCCAAGTCCTGCAGATGTGCACGCCTTCACCCTTACCTTTACTTTCTAAATTGTGCACACCACGCAATAACTCACCAAATGCTGCTCTTTGCTCTGAACAAGTCTCACAAGCACCTTAAATTGTGAAGCTTAGAGTTCCATCAGGAGAGGGGTGCTCATGTGAAAATCCCCAAGGAGATTCAGGAGAAGTTGCTCACACGAAAATCCCTAGGAAAGGCAGCTCAAAACTCAAGAAGCTTCAGCTGTGCCAAGCAAACAGGTATGCAGTGCCAATTTCTATCCTTTGTACCTGGAGAGCCTTATCTCTGCATGTTTGAGTGCCCTTTCTAACTTCCTCGTAAAATTCAAAGGCAAACCATCTATTACGTTTTCTTTCACTTCAGTCATAATATCCAACTGTCTTTTGTCAACAGCTTTCCTAATGCATTAGTACATAAACAAGGGGGTAGGTGATCAGTTCCAGAAAAATAACCATGGAAAAAAGGGTGGGTAAAGCGGGCTCAGGGCCACATTGTTTTTCCCTTTAAAAGAATTACCTTTAAATTTGCAATACGATGGCACACAACACTTTGCTTTATTGCAATTCCTTAGTCATAAACTATATTTCAAAATTGTAAAAAAAAAAGTATCTAAATTTTTAAAAATTGACTATCCCCCCATGAAAAATAAAGACTGAAAAAGTAAATCACTCCTACTAGTCTTTTTTTAATGTGCAGAAAGTGCATTAGACACAAAATATTCAGGTCAGCCAAGGAGTCCCCCTCACCCAGAAAAGCAGTTCACTGGAGGACCACAGCATGTTTCTAGTCCAGGAGACATTTTCCACCAAATACGGTGGAAATTTATTTCTCATCAATTTTTCAGCAAGATCCCCCCCAGTTCCCCCAAAGAACTTTATCAAAATCCAGTGAAACATAATTCCCCATCCCAAAGTGCCTCTCAGATTACAACCCAGCTTTGGAAGTTTTGCCCCGCAAAACAAATGTGGTAAAGGAGAGACATGGAAGGCAATCACAAAAGTCGCATTAAAATTCCTGGAAAGCACGCGGCTCCAAACACATTATTCAGCTCTCCTTAGGAAACACGACTTGCTGTGAACCAGAACCATGAGTTTAACTTCACTGGGTCCCCCAGCACCGTCACCGTCAAGTCCACAAGATAGATGTCATATTCCTTACTAAAAAGAATTCATCAAATAACCAGCTCTTTACGCGGTGGGTAGTAAAACAAACCCAAAGCAGAGTTTTTGCCTGCCAAGTGCGTAAGAATTAATACTCGGCTTGTGAGGGGATTCTGAAGATCCCTCTGCACCTAAACATAGCTACAGAGAACAAAAAATCAAAATAAGACACGCTTTTTAAGCGTGCTGTTTTGCATGAGGATAGGTTGGAGAATCGGTCAAAAATCTCCACTTCTTATAGAGCCACATCAAACCAAATGCTGTTACTGAGCCACAGGGTGAACTGTGATCCCCTGTCCCCTAACCGCACGCCCTGCCATTCGCTCACCCTCTCCAAAGTGTCCGTTTTCCCCAAACCACCCTCAAAGGTCCCCCACACAGGCACCTGGCTTCTGGGCTTTGAGTTGACCCTTAACTCCAGCTGGAGCAGAGACCCAGAGGGAGGACGTGGCAGGTAGCGGACCCAAGCTCCCGTACTAACCTGGTCCCCACGCTGAGCCCGCCGCCTCCCGGAACGCGAGGCGCTGAAGTCGGAGCCGCGCGTGTCACATTTTTATTCCCTGGCAGCCGCTCGGGCGCGCGCACCACGCGCTCCCACGCTCCCGCGGCCGCCCTGGGCAGCAAGGACCGAGCTGGGGGCGCCCGATGCAACCTAAACAACTCCGGGCTCCGGCGGCCGTCCGCCCCTGCCGCCTCCTTGTGTCCCTGGGACTCGCGGCGACCCCGCGCTGGCGTCCCGGCCGGCCTGCGGGCTTCGCTCCCCGGGGCCGGGGCTGCTCCGCGCCGCCTCCGGCTGCAACCTCGGGATGCGGGGCGCGCCGGGTGCCTCGGCCTCCCTGTCGGAGCGTGGCTGCGCTCAGCCAGGCGCCGCGCGGCTCATTGTTCCCGCCAGCGTGGTGGTGGCCAGCGCGAGCTGCCCGGTGGCCCGCTGTCCGGAGCCCCCGGGCGAGGAAGCGCCGGTGGGCCCGGGAACCGAGGCTGCGCCGCGCCCCGCCCCGCCCAGGAGCTCGCGCGTCCCCTCCGCCCCGCGCGGTCCCGGTCCCCGCCCTCCGCCGTCCTCCATCCTCCAGGCGGGGTCCGGGCTCACCTAGCGGCCGGACTCCGGGAAGTTGCTGTGCCTCCTCCCGGCGCCCCGGGCCAGGCAGCTGTGCCGGCCGGGTAGCGCAGGCGGGGCGCTCCCGGATACAGGAGCTCTGCCTCTCGCAGAGTGATTGCAGACTTGGGCTGCGTGGGGCGGCGCGGCAGCCTAAAAAGGCGTGCTTCTTCCAGCTGTCGCCTCCCACATCCCCAGCTGCTCCGAGAGTTAACTGCACCGTCCCTGCACGCACCGTGCCGGGCACTCACAGGCAAGCGGGTCTCAGACAGCGGCGGGGATGCAGGAATGCAAAAGGGCTGAGAGGGGTGGGGAGGGTGGCCTGGGAGCCTGGCCCCACGGAAGTGAGTCTTTGTGTACCATCCTGGAACACACCCCTCTGCAGAACCGAAGGCCAGGCACCGCTTGCTGGGCAGTGCGCTGGCGGGCTGAGTGGGGCGCGGGGAGCACAGCATCCTCCGGGCCATTCGCTCCCTTTGTTCCTCCCGCTCCAGCGGGCGGGCGCTGCCACCGGCCTCTTCTGGCAGCTTCTACGGGGCGCCCCGCTGAGCAGTGATGGACTTGAGAACGGACTACCTTCCACTTACTTGGACCACTCCGGGGATGGAGCTCCCCACCTGCCCAGTACCACACTCCCGCCCCAGCTCTGGGAGGGAAGGCAAAGTTCTGGCCTCTGGGACTTCTGGAGCGCTGGGAGAACCAAGCCCCCAAGCGGACGCGAAGCAGAGGGCGGGTCAGGGGAGTTGCAGACCGGGTGTGTCTATCTGCTTGTCTGCGGAATGTCCATTTGTCACTGCAGGCCCCCCTATTTTCTAAAGGCATCAGCAGCTGTCCCAGGACCAAGACCGCTCTGCGCTCAGTTTGTGGGTAAACATAGTCTGAAGTTCAGAGCAGCTCTGGGCGCGCTGGGGCAGATTGGGTGCGGGAGCGCGCGCGTGTGTAGACACCACACTCTCTCTCTCTCTCTCTCCAACACACACACACACACACACACACACACACACACACAACCAGGAGGCAGATTGGGCGGGAGCGCGCGCGTGTGTAGACACCACACACTCTCTCTCTCTCTCTCTCACACACACACACACACACACACACACACACACACAGGTTCTCTAGGGGATGGGGAGAGCTAGCCATTCAGTGGCAGGAGTGGGACTCCTTCTGGAGCAAGATTCCATTCGTGAGAATGCCATAGAGTACCTTTCAAGGGGATGGTGGTCAGTCACGCCAACCTCTGGGTTGAGCATTTTGGAGACAGTCTTCACTAAATAAGTTATTTTAAAATTCATAAGCATGTTCATTTAATTAGTCGAGGTTTTTTAAAAATATTTTTAACAAGTGATCCAGTTAGTTCAGAATTTATTGAGTACCTACTTTGTCCTTGGGACTAGGAACCACGGTACATGAGCAAATCTCACTCAAGTTTTCAGAAATTTGAAGCATCGCAGCAATTTAATACCAACTGTGTAAAATGCACTGTGCTCAATCAAGTGTAGCCCAAAGATGCTTACTAGAGATTTCTTCACTTGTATTAACTGTTTCTGACACTTGGAATTCTGAGGAGCCTGAGGGGACAATGTCACAGAGATTAAAAAAAGAACTCTATTTCATATATGTGAAGTATATTTGGTATAGTTAATACTGTGCCTTGCTCTGCCCTTTCCCTCCTAAGCCACTGTGGAAATTTTGGGGATTGAAGTAATGCAAACTGTGGCCCAGGGTTCTTTGCCCCTGTATTGGATACACCAGCAACGAGCTTGGAGGTATGCTTTAAGAAATGGAGAAAAAGTGTTTAAAAAAAGTGTCTCCTCTAGTGTCAGAAATGCAGAAGGTAATAAATTGGAGAAATTTAAAAAGTGATAGCACTATTAAAACATTTTGCTACAAAATGGTAAAATAATTTTGCACATTTTTTGTAGATTGTGAAAGTATTTTACACTCAGCCTGATCTTTTTACAAAAATGTTGCCAAAGTTGATGTCTGAGTGACTATCATAAAGAAATGTTTGTGAGTTGAGTAAGAGTGCCCGAGTAACACTGGAGTTTGTGCCTGTGGGAAAATTACCAACTTAAGGGAAATATGCATATCGATGGTTTGTAGAATTGTAAGTGGATTGAGTTTATTATTTATGGTCCAGTAGAAAACAAGGGGGCTAACCTGACTTTATCCACTGTGTCCCAAACAAATCATAAAGGTAGTTTGTATGCAGAAATCTATGCACCAATGATGGTTTCTGTCAGAGTGTAATGGTCAATGAAATATTTTCACGTTTTACTTTGTTTGCCCAGAGAAATCCCAAACAAGAGGAGACTGATATTTTTTTTTTAATTGGTCTACTGAAGCTTTGGGAGGAATTCCTGAGCTCCACTGGCACTGTAATATTTCTTTCTTTCAAATAAAAAAATTAAAACAACGAAAAACCAAAGCCAGGAAGCATTTTAAAATCCACTTGCTGTATCTGCTCATGATCGCTTGCTTGTCTTTTCTCTGTCAAGGTCAGGGCTCCTCCATCACCCTTTTTGTTACCCATTGCTACCTGGAATGCTTCCTCCCATTAAGATCTTAACACACAGCCAAACCAGGATGCTTAGCCCAGAAGCCTTTGAGGAGCATCAAGGAGGAAGTGTAAGCCTGTCCTAAAGGTACCATGGCTAGTTATTGAATAGTTTTCCAACTATCTCTCTTTTTCTCTCATTCATTCATCCATATGTACATACATACATTTGTTCCTTCATTAATTCATTGTGGTATTCACCTTTCACCACAGGAATCCCACAGATTATTTTACAAACAGGGAAGCTGTGGTTGACAGGTGTCTTTTGGATCCTTTCCTTTTAAACTAATGCCTTCCAGTCCTGATTGACAGGAGGTTTTCATCCCAGAGCATTACAAAACTACTGTACCTTCCCCTTTGTTTGGGAAGGTAGTCCTGTAGGAGAAAAATACCTGTATCTGAGTTCTTCATCATGAATCACTGAAACAGGAAGGAAAAAGGAATTTCATTTGGAACCCATTATGCAATACTAACATAGGGCAGAAACTTTTTTTCCTGGTCACCCACAGCTTTGGGCTGTTGTTTTGAAGCCCGAGCTTTCTAAGTGCTGAAATTACAAAGCAAAACAAAAACAAAAAAGCACCTTACAAATATTATTAGGCAGGTAGGGCCCAATTATGAAGAAACAATCTTAACGGCTGTATTGGGGTATGTGTAAGGACCAAGGCCCTAGGACAGCTGAGGCCCCTTTGCTTCTGTGTTTTCAGATGGGGAGGAAAATAATTTTTAGCATCAGGCACAACAAAGATACCATTCGCAACGTTAGCTATGGGAGAGATGACACACAGATACAATTGGTGGCCTTTAGGCTTGCCAGATTCCACAGCCTGGTAGAAGCTAGCCACTAGCAAATTTGTGATGTCATAACTCAGTCTTAGCAAGAAACATCACCAGACGGGAGTGGAGAAGGTGTGTATCTGGGGCAGGAAGAAATCATTTCCAGTCTTCTTGCAGATGCTAGTTCAACAGACAGATCTGAAAAGGAAGATGGGTTTGCCTCTGACCTTCACACTTGAGTGCAACTTTTTGTGTTTCAACAACCTGATTATAGCTAACAGTCATCTTATCAATGCCCAGCAGTATCTGAGCTCACTCACAAGCTCACACACACTCAGCCACAAAGGCTTGGCATTTTGTAACTTATATAAACTTTCCCATCTATTCAGCTTTCAAAATCTGGAAGATGGAGTAGTGGTATGAAAGGATTAAGGATGAGGATGGGTTCCAGGACCAAATAGAGGTGGCCCTGTCCCTGGTTAAGGACATGGCAATAAATCTTTTGTTTTTTTTCCTTGTCTTTTTGAGACAGGGTCTCCCTGTAGCCCCAGCTGTCCTGGAACTCATTATGTAGAGCAAGCTGGCCTCGAACTCACAGAG
Source organism: Nannospalax galili (assembly GCF_000622305.1). Taxonomy (NCBI): domain Eukaryota; kingdom Metazoa; phylum Chordata; class Mammalia; order Rodentia; family Spalacidae; genus Nannospalax; species Nannospalax galili. Next base: position 1,380,963 of record NW_008360301.1, read on the forward strand.
ATCCTCCTGCCTCTGTCTCCCGAGTGCCACCACGCCTGGCCTAAATGTGTAGCCCAGGCTGGCCTCAAACTCACAATCCTCCTGCCTCTGCCTCTTCAGCATATCCTACCGGCTGCGCCACCACAACCGGCTGAAAATATTAAGGCTTATGTTCTAAGTCTTTTCTAAGTATTAACTCATGTAATTCTCTACGAAGCTATTTTATTACCCACAGAAAAAATTGCATAAATAGAATGTGTATCCCAGGTTTCCCTAAATGTTGACACTTTACTATGTGAAGTTTATTAATCCTAGGTCTCCTTTCCATTTGTAGTTGAACTGCTGGAAAGTAAGTTGTTTATATCATGTCCATTTACCCATAAGTGCTTCATTTTGTCTTCCTTCCTTCCTTCTTTCCTTCCTTCTTTCCTTTCTTCCTCCCTTTCTTCCTTCCTTTCTTTCTTTTTGGTCTTTTTGAGACAGGGGCTCTCTGTTGCCCCCATGCTGACCAGGTTGGCCACGATCTCAGAGGTTCACCTCCCTCTGCCTCCAGAGTGCTGGAATTAAAGGCCTGTACCACCACACCCAGCTTCCATTTTGTATTTCTTAAGAACAGAGTCTTTCTCTCTCATAAATATTTTTGTTGGCATATAATAAATGCCTATATCTGTAGGGTGCAGTGTAATAATCCAAATCATGTATGTAATATGCAAGGATCACATAAGGTGATTAGCATTTCCGCCTCTCAAGCATTTATCATTAGGGAGATCCTCGTACTTCGCTGTCTTGTCACTTTAGTCTCTCTCCTCTTAGACTTTTCCTCAGTGTACTTGTGTTACATGATCTTAGAATATCTATAAAATTCAAACTATTTTGTTAAATGACCCACAGGTCAGACTCCAGTGGTACTTAAGCTTGTAGCTTTTCCTTTACTTTGGGGGCAGAAATGCCACAAAACATCATTCCCTCTAAGTGCATCATTCTAAAAGGCCCTTGTATTTATTTCTCCCAACTTTGGGTAAGGTTACCTTAGTTACTTGTTGCATAAGAAAGATCCTGTCTGTTCTCTTGCAGGGAAGTACTGTCTTTCCTTCCTGGTTAAATTTATGTGGACTGGCTTTGAGGCAGGTTGCTTCTCCAAATCCACATGCTAGCTTTAGTTTGCACTCAATTAGTCTACCCATAACATTGGTCATTTTTCCACGTTCTTTTGCAGGTATAACTGACATTTTTCTTCTCCCTCAATCATAACAAGCTTTGGGGCAAGTGTTTTTGTCACCCTGCTCTAAGTGAAAGGCCTCAGGGCAGGAAGGAAGCTGCCTCGGTTCTCACAATTTCTTGATGCAAATAACTTGGACAAGACAGCATCTCTGAAGCAGTTTCCCCATCTGTAAAGTGAGCATAATAGCTTCATGTCCTAAGGGGTTTTTCAGAGGATTAAATGAGATAATGACTTCAAAGTGCCTACCCCAGTGGAGTGTATGGCAATAAAGTACAGCTATTAGAAGAATTGGAGTAAGCTAGAGAATCCAGTTAAAGAGGGTGAGAGTGAGTTGCAAGGTATGCTCCATGCCTAACCCATTCCAGCAACAATTTGTTGAATGTTAGTAATCTACCAGGCTCAGAATTAGCATCTGGATAAAGAAGGGAAGGGTAGAACAGGTACCTGCTCTCACTATCTTTCATTTTTCCCAGGTGAGAGACCAACACAAATATTCTCTCCTCACCAGTCACAGGCCTTTCTATAGAGCCAGCCCACTACAGTTCCCAGATACCAGGCTGTCATCCACATCCTCTGAGGCCTCCCATTCTTTCCACTGAAGTTCTCCACCTCTCTCTGCCTTCAGCCTCTTGAACAATACCCCAAAGGTGGTACCCTACTCTCCTACAGCACACTACTTCGCATGTTCTTTTTTTGGATAGTTTTGGTGTATTCCATACAGCAGAAAGGGTACTGATCAGAAAATTACCAAAAGGACATCTTGGGACTATTTGAAGATGGACTGAAGACTAGTGGAGACATTTCCATTTAAAAAAGTATTTCATGAGAACATGCCGTGTGTTTTTTTGTTTTTTTTTTTAAATTATTTTCTCAAAGACCTCTCCCTAGCAAGCAAGCAAGCAATGTAATTAATTAAAACCCACCTCAACTGCTGGTTAATTTTCCCTTGATTAGCCCAGCAATTTCTTATCCATCTCTCACAAAACACTAATCATTCTAAGGTGATGCAGCCTGTACCGACACCTGATTGCTGTGGCGTTGAAAACACCATGCCATTTCAGAAGTCTAAATCCTACAGCAATTTATATTTTTTTTCAGTCAATGATAGAAATGATACAAAATAGCTTTCATTATAGAAACTAATGGATAATAATGGCACTAATTTAAGACTTCAGAAGCATGAATACAAAGTGGAAACTTCGGACCAATTTTTTTAAAAACACATTTTTAAAGTGGTTTTTAAAAGTAGAGACTAAGTTGCCTGATATTTCTCTTGTACAGTTCAAGTTATTCTTTCCAACATAGTTCTAGGTCTCATCTGATGCAATTTAAAACCATACTGTTTCCAAGACTATTTTTACATGATTGAATTAATGGGAAATTATATATGAAATAGTATGACTAGGTGACTATGCATTTCTTTATTTCAGAGATCACAAAACTTTAAAAGAATGACTAATGACTAAGAATCATCCACCTGTGATCCCAGCAGGTGGATGACTGAGTATGAGGATTTCCATCAGTCCAAGGATGGCCTGGGCTATGAAGTGAAACCCTGTCTGAAAACTGGAAACAAACCCAGCAAACCAAAGTCACCAATCTAAGTGGTATCATATTGCGCACAGGAAATAATCTCTAAATTTTTGAGTGGCCTGGCTAAAGGAAACCAATTACTGTGTGACGTGTAAAACTAATAGAGGAGCAGGGACAAAATCAATCTCTTCTGTCCTCTTGGTTCAGCTGTAACTTACGATGGCAGTATTAAGACATGTGAGATAATTTGTTCTGAAAATATTAACACTTTAAAAGTTTCCTGTTTGGGGGCTGGAGTGATGGCTCAGTGGTTAAGAGCACTGGCTGCTTTTGTAGAGGACCTTGGTTTGGTTCCCAGCACCTACATGGTGACTGACTACTGTCCATAGCTCCAGTTCCAGGGGATTCAATGCCCTCTTCTGACTTCTGTGGGCATTGCATTGCACAGGTGCACTTACACACATGCAGGTAATACACTCACACACATACAGTAATAAAATATTTTTTAAAATAAAAGTTTCCTGTTTTGTTTACTAGTTTACATGGGTTGTCAAGGATGCCTGTCTGTTGCATCACTAAGAGTGTAAAAGCAACAAGGCACATCCATGATGTGACTTCAAAAATTTCTCCACATAGGACCATATATGCTCCTGAAAGTCAAGTGCAATGGTGTAGGCTGGGCTGGTGGTGTACAGACAGGTTGCTCTCCCCAGGGCTCTTCCCAAATGAGCAGCAGGGGACCCCATGGGGGCCTTGAAATCCTCTCAGAAAGGGACCCTGAAGTCATAAGTAGTAGTCTTGTAATCCAGCATCCTGTCCCCCAAAGTCTGTGACTTTGCATTCTGAAGTTTCAGTTACCTGCAGTCAATCTTAGGTCAGAAAATATTAATTAAAAGATTTCAGAGATAAATAATTCATATTTATTACTGCAGGGTATTACAATAATTATCCTATTTTATTTTTAGTTATTGTACCTAACTTACAAACTCCATCACGGGTATATATATGTAGGAATAAGTGGTATATATTTAGGGTTTGGTACTGTGAGTCATTTTAGCATCTACTTGGTATCTTGGAGCATAGCTTCCTTAAATAAAGGGGAAAAATGTAATAGCCCATGGTAGTTGGTGCTTTCCCTCTCGTCTTTCACCAGAACACAGTGAAATTTTCACAAGGATCTGTGACATGTAATATTCTAGCACACTGGTTGCAGAAGCAGCCATCAACTTCTACCCATTTTTAAGCCAGACATTAACTTGCAAAAATATAAAATAATCTGATTCATCTGATGAAATTCCTTAAAAGTACATTTAGTTTTTCACTTAAAAAATGTGATTTGGGTTAATATGGAGTTGTCATTTTTATTGTGTTGTTGTGATACTGAGCATTGAACCCAGGATCTCACACATAGTATCACTGAGCTACGCCCTTAGCTCTATTTATGTATTTATTTTAGTTCATGTATTTATTTTATTTGAGACAGGGTCTCACTAAATTGTCCAGACGGTCCTTCAACTTGCAGTCCTCCGGCCTCAGCTTCCCAAGTAGCTGAAGCATACTTGGCTCGCTTATTATTTTAAAATTAATCAAATGTGTTTCAAATTTCCCACTTTTAAATTCAAACGAGCTAAGTCTCAATAGATAAGATATACTCACATAAATGGCAGCAATTTGGGGTCCTCAGTAGTGCTCTGAGTTGCAAGAAGCCGTGAGATGAATGAATTGGTGAACTGTTGTATTGGGAGTTGGCATTCTCTACCATGAACATGTTCTAGCTTCCTGTGAATCCCTGGCTAGCCAAACAGCCCAAGTTCTACCAGTCTCACTTCAGCTCAGAGTCTCCTAGATAGTCACCTAAAGCCCTTACTGCTGTACCTTAGGGGCTTGTGTGAAGTGGGCTTCTTCCTCTTCCCTCCTCTGAATACACGTTTTCCTGGATTCTGTACTCAGGTTTTCTCACCCAGCCTGGGCTCCATCCTCTGACTTGGGTCAGGGAGTGTGGCTCTTCTCATCCTTCCCATCTCGGCCTGCATCTCATTCTTACAGAGAAAACATGATTCCTCAAACCATGGTAAGCCCTCATCAAACATCCCACCACAGTTCAGTGTCCTTCTGTCATGCACTTAACAAAAGTGTAGTTACACTAAATAGTTACTGAATGTTTTCTGTATGCCAGGACCTGTTCCCAGTGAAAAGAATATACTCATCTACATTTGGGGGAAGTTTCCAGACTTCATGAGTCTGTTGGTCTTCTGTTAGGGGCCATGGCACAGACAATAAGGGCAAATAAATATAGAAATTATATAATGTTAGTTGATAATAACAGCAGCAGAGAGGGGACAGGTGACATGGCTCAGTAGTTAAGAGTACTGACTGCTCTTGCTGACAACTTGGGTTTGTTTCCCAGCACCCATACAGCAGCTAACAACCATCTGTAACACTAGTCCTAGATGCCGTCTACAAGCATTGCACAACACAGGTGCTCTTACATACATGCAGGCAAAACTGTTGTACACATAAAAAAATAAAAATAACAGCTACAGAGGGAAGCAGATAGATGCACGAGGAGGAAGTACTAGGTGTACATGTGTGGTTATTTTTAGAAGGCTCATCAGTTGGAGAGATGGCTCCCTGGTTAAGAGCACTGGCTTCTCTTGCAGAAAACATGGGTTTGATTCCCAGCACCCACATGACAGCCAACAAGTGTCCATAACTCCAGTTCCAGGGGATCTGATGCCCTCTTCTGACCTCCTCAGGCATTGTACGAATCGGGGGCACTTTCACGCATGCAGGTGATACACTCATATACATAAAATAAAAATAATAAAAAATAAAAATTTTTTTGGTCTTATTAGAGACGTGCGCCACGACACCCGGCTAATGAAATGTTTTTTAAAAGGCTCAACAGAGAATTCTTTATTGGGATGACTGAACAAAACACTGGACCAGGTCAGGCCCTCCGGAGGGAGGAAGCAGCAAAAAGATACACCACCAGATACTAGCTACTTAGTAAATATTGCCAGGAACTCTATACTTTAAAAAGATTTTATTGCGGGGTGTGGTGGCACACGCCTTTAATCAGTACTTGGAAGGCAGAATCAGGCGGATCTCTGTGAGTTCAAAGCCAGCCTGGTCTACATACTGAGTTCCAGGACAGCTGGGGCTACAGGGAGACCCTGTCTCAAAAAGACCAAAAAAGAAAAATAATATTTTATTTTTAATTATGTATATGTGTGTGTCTGTGTGTGGGTTTGTGCACGAGTGCAGTGCCTGCAGAGGCCAGAAGAGGGTATCAGATACCATGCAGCTGATGTTACAGGTAGTTGGGACCCACCCAATATGGGTTCTAGGAACCAAGCTCTGGGTCCTCTATAAGAGCAGCAGGGACTCTAACCTCTGAGCCTTCTCTCCAGCCTCAGAAATACATACTTCTAAAGTGCTTTTTACTTCATTCTTTTGGCCTCTGTTTTCCCTGTCTACATCAACACAAGCAAGGATGCCAACCTGTTGTTGAGGGAATGGTCACTGCAAACTCTGTTTCTCACATGCCACTCACTCTCCAGGTGGACACACAGTAGCTTCCTCCTACTACAGTGACTCATTGGTGGCATAATCTGACTTTTTTCCTCTGCTCTCTCTGTAGCCTTTCTCTGTAATCCATCCCGCAGAGGGAAGATCGCTACAGGAAAGACTTGGCCTCTTGAGTATTCCTCAACAGGACACCAATACAGATTTCCTAAAACAATGTCTCACTGTCTAATACACCCAGTGGCCTCTTCCCCAGGCCACACCCCTGAGGACATGTGCTTGTTGGGTACCTGGGACTCCTTGGACTTTGGAGTCAATGTCATTACTCTGACCCCAGCTTGCTCCTCTGCCAGTGAGTCCACTGTGCATTTTGAAGGTGTAGTGGCTGTAGTTCTGATAAAGTGTGTACTAAAACTTACCTTATGTACTGATCTTATAAATATTGCCTGGATGTGTTTAGCAAGAAACAATGTGTTTGGCTTCAAGAGGCTTGAATGGAAAGCAGGATCTGACAGAAAACCTAGAAGGGTTAGGCTTAGACCCCCAGCACTCTAAAAGGAGCAGTACTTGAGGCCATAAATACTCGGTGTGGATTTGCATGGATTTGCATGGATGGAACAAGGAACTGGGATGTATGCCAGAAGTATTTAACTGACACAACTGCTAACGATGAGCTGATCCATGTGGAAACTAAGTTTGAGTTTTCTTAGCTAACGGGCATGGAAAGGATCCTACAGGTGAGTAATGTGAGCATGGCTGACTACATTGTGTTCACCGAAGTAAACAAGTTGGGAAACTGAGAGTTGAGAGTTGAAGAACAGGTAACACTATTCATCCCAATACCCATCAGTCCCTCAAGTCCTTAATTCACAGCATCTTTGGAAAATACTCTTTCTTACTTCTACTGCTTTGAGTCAGGTTCCTATTACCTTACCCAAAATTACTGTATATTCTTGTCTCTCTTCCTCTAATTTTCCTCAATTCAATCTATTCTTCATGATGACCCTTCGGTCTAAAAAATAAAACTGCATAACATAGTATGTATGTATATCTCTGCACAGGTATACCTACATTTTTTATAAATACACAATTTGCCAATCTTTTTCTCCTCTTTAAAACTCTTTCTGGCCTTCTTTTGTCTTCAGAATAAAAACTAAGCACTTTTAAAGGCTACTATGACTTGGAAGTGTCCACCAAAAGATTATGTGGTGAAGATGGTTGACCAAAATCACCTATGATGTGATTAGGAGGTGGTAGATACTTCAGAATGTGGAACGTAGTAGAAGAAAGAGCACTGGGGGTGTGCCCGTGAAGAGGGCATTGGGACCCAGGCCACTTCCTTTGCTTTCTGCATCCAGGCCATCATGAGGTGAGCACTTGTGCATTCCTGCCAGCTGAGGGGCCAAGTGAATTTGGGATAAAAACCTCTGAAATTATGGCCAGAATAAATCTTTCCTCCTTACAGGTTGATTTTCTAAGGTATTTGTTACAATGACAAAAAGCTGACTAACACAAAGGGGTATTCAGAGTTTTCATTTGATACATCAAAATTCATTGTCAGTCTTTTTGCCATTTCTCAAAAATATGCAGTTCTTTTCCTCTGGGGAAAATGATCACACTGGTTTTCAGTTTCAGCCTGTTTTTGTTCTCTTTTCAGCCCTGTCATTCTCAAGCAATGTGTGCAGCTGCCTAGCCTTCCAGGGCCAGCTCCCTGAGATGCTGCCATTTGTTCACCACTTTGAAGGGAAGCATAGGCCTGATCCGTCATCTGGATTATGTCATTTGACAGCCTTAACATTAGATGGTGCAGCACTTGTACTGATGATGTCACATCTCCTTGAAATTGTGTTTCCATGATTTATTGTGGTAATATGTATGATATGAAAGTCTAAGTGATCTCAAAATAAAGGTGATGGTGTTCAACCTGACTCAAGTCTGAGAAGGTGAAGGATACCCAGCACCCCTGACATGCACATTAGTAAGGGGCTGTGGCTATTTAAGGATGAAATAACTACACATTTTCTTTCCATTTATTTGTATTGCTTTTTAAATGGTTACCATTGATTCCCACTATTTGGGGTGATTATATTCTGTAATGTCTCCAGGAATGCTGAATTTGGGAATTCTGAGCTCTTGCTCTTAGAGGAAGTATGGGCATGCTTCCTGTGAATTTCTGCCCATGACAGTTGCATCAACACATATCCCTGTGTTATGTGTCTATTTAAAGCTATCTTATTTCATTAGTGGTTGATTCATTTAAGTTGAACAGCTCTCAGCACCAGCATGGAATATTCACCACAGTTGCTGTTTGTTGCTGCCTTAGTATCCCCAAACCGATCCAAAGCCACATCCATAATTTCCATTATAAACTCATCTTTCATCAAGACCACCATTGTTACGAGAACAAGATAGACCACTGCTGACTTCATTCCTTGAGTTACAGTTTGGATGCAAAACATAGACTCAGGTGTCTAAACACTTAATGACCAGCAGATTGTTTAGGGGGGTCATAGCACTTTTAGGAGCTACTGGAGGAAGTATGTCTCTTGGGAAGATTCCCACCATTGTCTCTCTGGACTTCTCGATCCACTGAAATGGAAGAGACTGTGGTCCCTCCTCAAGCTCCAGCCACCATTGCTGCCAGCCACTTCAACCACCATGCTTTCCCCTCTGCTGTACACTATCCCCTTTAAACCAAGAGCCAGAACAAATCTGTCCTTTAAATACATATATAT
>NW_008360301.1:1390016-1402821 GCF_000622305.1 Nannospalax galili
TTGAACTGACAAAGATCCACCTGCCTCTGCCTCCCAAGTGCTGGGATTAAAGGTGTGTGCCACCATGCCCAGCTTTAAAAATATTTTATTTATTATTTTAATTTTATGTGTATGAGTGTATTGTCTGCATGTATGTGAGTGCACCCGTGTCATCCAATGCTGTGGAGGTCAGAAGAGGGCTTCAGATTCTGCTGGAGCTGGAGTTAAGGACGGTTCATAGCCGCCATGTGGGTGCTGGGAATCAAACCCGGGTCCTCTGCAAGAGCAGCCAGTGCTCTTAACCACTGAGCCATCTCTCCAGCCCCAAATCCTTCTTTAAATTATTTCTCAAGTATTTGGTCAAAGCAAGAGAACAGTAAAGCACCTGGGATAGGAAAATTGTCTTACCATACTAATGTCTATATAAATTGCTAAGAGAAAAAACAATTCATAGACTAAGAGAAGACACTTGTGTCTTCAAGTGTCAACAAGTAACAGAGCATCCCTATAGAAAATAAGCTAGAAGACGGAACATATGCTTGATGAGAAAAATAAAAATGAGCAAAATTTCCTAGCTTACAGTACATTATTTTGTTCCATTTTCTGCTTTGTGGTTATTACCAATATATTAGTTGGCTGTAATCTTTTTTTAATTTTATTTTATTATTTTTATTTTATGTGTATGCATGTATTGCCTGCATGTAGGTAAGGGCACCGTGAAAGAGGTTGTTGAATCCCCTGGAACTGGAGTTTGAGACAGTTGTTAGCTGCCATGTGGGGGCTGGGACTCAAACCCAGGTCTTCTGCAAGAACAGCCAGTGCTTTTAACCACTGAGCCATCTCTCCAGCCCCTGCTCTAATCGGTTTTAATGTATTCCTATATCTCATATGGTTTGGTGCTTTGCTGTTATAGAGGTTTGCTTTCACCTCTCTGAATGGTACTGGGGATTGAGCATTCAAGAGTAGGCTGCTCACTTCTGGTCACCGAGTAAACAGGAAACAATATTTAAACCAACAGACACTAGAACTGTGGTAGAAAAGCAAAGGAAACAAGCAAACAAGACAATGTGATTCCTAGAAAGACCGTAACTCCTCGGCTGTTGAATCTGAAGATACTGAAATGGCTAAAATATCTGATAAAGGTTTCAAAAGTTTATCAATAAAGTTGTCAATGACCATGATCACAAACAAGATGCAAACAGGAAAATGGGTAAGATATGGAAATAATCCAGGACATGGGGAGGAAAGCCACAACACAGAGGAGAAAGTCTGCAAAATGGATGGGAAAAGGAGCAACGCAGATGGAAAAGCCAGCAACACAGAAAGGAACTTCAGCAAGGAAAGTGATATTAAAACAAATGTCAGAAATGCAAAGCTCAGCGACTCAAACGTAAGCACTGAAATACATTTGCCCAGTCAGAAGAAAGACTATTAAGCATGGAAGATGTGATTGAGGAAAGACTCAATTCAGAAATCAATAATGAAATAATATGCATGATTATAACTTCTAAAGCTATGAGACATAATAAGAAATCAAGCCTAAATTTCCTTGGGGGAGGAGGGAGCAGGGAGAAAGACCTCAGAAAACAAGGACAGAGAAAAAATTTTAATTGAAATTATACCAGTAATTTTCCAAATCTAGAGAAAGAAATTGACACCCAAATACAGGAAGCATTTAGAACTACAAAGAGATAAGACCACAGAAGAACCTCTCCGTGATGTATTAGAGTCAGTGTGCCCGAAGTACATAGCAGTATTAAGAGCTGCAAGGAAAAAAAATGCCAACTCAGCTACAAAGGTAGAAACATCAGGGTAGCATGAGACCTGTTATCAGTAACCCTAAAAGCAAGACAACATGGAGAAATGTATTTCAAGCACTGAAAATAAAGAACTGGCTACCAAGACTGATTTATTCAGAAAAGCTCTCTTAAAACTGAGGGATAAATAAGGAAATTTCAAAATAAACACAAATGAATGCGGCTCCTAACAACCGAGCCAGCACTGAAAATGACACTTAAAGTAATGTCATGCACAGAGAAGAAAGAAAGATAGTTTCAGGAAAAAAGTGCAGGACAAAATAGATTTCTTGGGAGGGAGGGATGGACAAAGGGGATCTGGGAAGAAAAACATTGTGTCCGACACAGTAAATCATCAGCAAACCTCAGTATGAATATGGAGAAAGAAATGAGCAAACAGTACCTGACAGACCAGAAAAACAGCCAATAAAATCATAGAAACTGGCAAACATCTTTCAGTAAGATCCTCAAATGTAAATGGCTTCAATTCATCAATAAAAAAACATGCACACTAGTTGACTGGGTTAGCCTGATATACATGAGATGCTGTCTCAAACAATAACAAATCAGGGATTTCAAATAAATAGCCTAATGATGCATTTCAAGGTCTTAGAAAAGCAAGAACAAACTAAACCCCAACGCAGTAGATGGCAAGAATAATAAAAATTAGAAATTAAGGAAATGTAGACAAAAGAACAATGTGTAGAATCAGTCAAGCAGTTATTTGAAAAAATGAAAGTACTGACAATTCCTACTCAATCTAACCAAAAGAAGGAAAGAAGACTGAATTTAATACAGTTAGAGGTGAAACAGTGGATTTTACAATAGATTCCAGTGAAATTCAGAGAATCCTTAGAGAATGCATTAAAAACATAAATGAGAATTAACACAGAAGCCCACAGCTGATCATTCTGCCAAATAGACTGTGGAGCATTCAGCCCTAAATGTGACACTTACATAACACCCCGTTCTCCCAAGGCTCAGTTATCTTTGCAGAAGAGAAGGCAAAGAATTTGTAAGAGCCAGAGGTTGTAGAACTTTGGTTCCTGGACACAACAGGGCATTTGCACATATGAATCCACAGTGTGACAGCATGCACAAGATAAGTCAGACAAAAACCTGGCATGGATGGCAGAGGTGGTCAAGAAGCCCTTAGCCATAGCTGAGGAATATTGGTAATTGATTGTTCCTGAGAGAGAGGTCAATTTTCTTTACTAGTGTGATACCTGGTAGGTTGACCAGACTCCAGGTGATAGATCCACACTCTAGAGCATTTGGGGAACAGAGATTAGACTCTATAAGCCTTTTAAAAAGGAAAAGTAATAGTAGAGGACATGAAGTCAGGGAAGGGTTAGCAGAATGCAGGTGGGGATGAGGTAGGGGATTTGAATGTGACTAAAATACATTGTATATAAAATCCTTGAAGAATCAAAAAGAAAATTTAAAAACCTTGGAAAATCTAAGAGAAATGGATAAATGTCTAGTCACATATGACCTGCCAAAATTAAATCAAAAGTTTGTAAACAGCTTAAACAGATTTATAGCAGTCAATGCGACTGAATTAATAGTCTCCCCGCCCCCCCCCAAAAAAAGCCCAAGGTAGGAATTCATTGATGAATTCTGCCAATGTTCCTCAACTATTCCATAAAACTGAAAAAGCAGAAATGGCACCAGATTCATTCTATGAAACCAGCATTACCCTGATACTAAAACCAGATAAAGACACAACATAAAACAACTGTCTGCCAAATATAAGAGACTGTGGAGTGTTCAGCCCTAACTGGGACACTTATATAACACCCCCTTCTCCCAAGGCTCAAGGATCTTTGTAGAAGAGATCTACAAAAAAATTGTAGATCAGTTTTCTTGATGAACATGGACACAAATTTCTCAATAAAATTCCTGCACATTAAATTCAAGAACACGATAGGAAGGTCATTCTGAACATAGGCAAAACAATAAATATAACACAGCAAACAAATGGGACAGAAACCATATAATCAGCTGAATAGATGCAGAAGGATGTGATACATTTCAACACCCTTTATGATAAAAGTCTTGAAAATATTGGGATAGAAGGCATATACCTCAATATAATGAGACAAAGCTGCAGCCACCATTATACTAAATAGAGAATGATTGAAAACACTGCTTTAAAAATCTGGCAAGGGACAAGGATGCACGCAGTCTTTGATCTTATTCAGTATCTTATTCAGAGTTCAGTTTGAAGTCTTAGCTAGAGCAATACAACAAGATAGAGAAATGAAAGGGATACACATTGTAAAGGAAGGAGCCAAACTGCCTTATTTACAGATAATATGATCTTATTCATACATATAAAAGATTCTGAGGCTCAGCCAGAAAACTTACTTGATGAACACTTTCAGCAGACTATCAGGATACAAAAGCAACATACAAAAAAAAAACTCAATAGTTTTTCTATAAACAAAAAAGTGAACTTGTTGAAAGAGAAATCTAGAGGAAAAGTCCATTCAAAATAGCGTTAAAAAACACTTTGGTATTGACAAAACAAAGGAAATGAAAGATCTTTTCAATGAAAATTTTAAAATACTGAAAAGTTAAAAGAAATTAAGGAAGACACCAGAAGATGAAAAGACCTGTCATGTGATTGATTGGCAGAATTAATATAATGAAAACTGATATAGTACTAGAATCAGTCTACAGAAAAAATTCTGAAGTTCATTTGGGAGCACGAAAGACAAATACTAAGTGGCAGTAATGATGTTGGAAATGTTACCATACTTGATCTCAAATTATACTACAGAGCCATAGTAACAAAAACAGCATGGTTCTAGCAGCAAAAGAGCCATAGGTCAATGGAATAGAAGACCCAGAAATAAACCCACAGCTATAGCCACTTTTACAGAGTTATCAAAAATATATACTAGAGAAAAGAAGCTTCTTTATCAAACATTGGAGAAAAGAGGCCTCTTCATTAAATAGTTCTGAGGAAACTTAATGTAAATGAGTGCAGTGAGACCCCATCTCTCACCTTGTGCACACACACACACACACACATACACACACACACACACACACACACACATTCTCACCTTGTGCACACACACACACACACACACACACACACACACACACACATACACACACACACACACACACACACACACACATGAGCATGCATGCACACAGACAAAGCACATAGAAACAGTCTATTCAAGGCAGGTCAAGTACTGTATTGAAGACACAGAACTCTGCATCTGATAGAGTAAACAACAAAATACTTCAAGACTGGCAAGAATTTTTTGAACAGGACTCTCCTAGCAAAGGAAATAATCACAAGGATTAGGAATTGGAATTGCATGAAATCAGAAATCACACAAAGAAAACAATCAGCAGAGTGAAGAAACAACCTACAGAAAGGGAGAAAATGTTCACTAAATATTTCTCTGATCAGAGATTAACACCTAGAATCTATTATATACAGAGCTCCAAAAATTAATCACCCAAAATATAAAACATGCCTTCAATACATGGGCTAAGGAGCTGAATGAACAGTTCCCAAAAGGAAGAAATACAAATAACCAATAAATATTTGAAGAGTATTCAACATTCTTAGCGATGAGGGAGTTACAAATTAAAACTGCTCTGCTGAAGCCATTTTGCTCCTGCTAGAATGGCTATTGAAGAAAACAACAAAACTGGCTGGGATGTGGGAAAAGACACACTTATACAGTGCTGGAGGGAGGGCAAACTTGCATGGCTGAGTGTGGAAATTAATATGCAGGTTCTTCAAAAAAAAAACCTAAAACTAGAATAACTACATGACTTAGCTTTACCACGTCTGGGCATATTCCCATGGGAATCTAAGCATGCCACAGAGAAAGTCACATCCATGTTATTACTGTACTACTCATAAAGCCAAGATCCAGAGGCAGCCTAGATGCCTATCAACAGAAGAATAAAGCAAGTAAAGGTGCTCACATTCACAATGCAATTTTATTCAGCTGTAAAGAAAAATGAAGTATGACATTTGCAGGAAAATGAATGGAATTAGAGATCCTTATGTTAAGTCAGACACTCAGAAGACAAATATCCCTCATTTGTCTTGTTAGTGAAATCTAGATGGTTTACACACACACACACACACACACAGACTCACCAAAAAAGGTGGTACAAGAACAACAAAAGAGGGTGGGGGAACAGGAGAGGGTCAGGAACATATGTCATGGGAAACCACAGTGGGAACTGCTTGTGGGGAAGAAGGGGTCCAGCAACGTGGAGGGGGTAGAGGAGATGAGGGAGCAGAGTGAGTAAGAGTTGTTTAATGATGTATGCATGTGACATTGCTACAGTGAAACCCACTTCTTTGTTTTATAACTCAAAATTAAATAACCAATTAACACAAAAATTTTCAACAATCTTTCTAATCAGACATATACAAATGAAATCTATAATTACTCTATGACAGAATAACTGCAATTTATCCAAGGACTGATAATACCAGTAATTAAAAATAAGAAATTTAATAGTATTATTTCCATTACTTTAAACTGGATGCATTCTGAAGCCTTCAAATGTAAAGTATAAATAATGAGATATTCATATATCGACTACTTTTTAAGATTTATTTTATTTTTAGTGGTATTTGTGGGGGGGTTAAGTGGGCATGAGGGCCAGTGCCTGAGGTGGCCAGAAGATGGTGTTGGATCTCCTGAATGTGGACTTGTAAGCCACCCAATGTAGGCACTGGGAAACAAACTCAGGTCTTCTGTAAGAGCAGCAAGTTCTCTTAAACACAAAACTGTTGTGTGTGGTGCACATATAATCACTTCATGTTTTTCATTCAAATCTCTTCTGAGTTGGGTGTGAAGTTAAAATTGAGGTTCATGTTTTGATGTCGATATTCAAAACCCCATACAATTTGTTGAAATGACTTCTTTCCTCCGGTGAAATGCACAAATGCTCTCGTTAATACTAGTTGACAGTGTGTGCATGGGCTCCTCCTAGATCTGGGTCTTCAAACTGTATTTCTTTTTCACCCCCAGCATTCCAGAGTCTAGATTGCTTCAGGTGTGTCTTGTGATTGGGTGGTCCTTCCTACTTCCCTAGGCAGTGATAGCTCACACTTTATTCTTCATTCTTAGTAATTTAGTTATTTCATGTAGTTGCTTTGTTTTTCCACGTAAATTTTAGAATAATCTTGTCTAAATCTACAAAGACTATTTCTGGGAATTTGATACGATTTATTTTGATCTCATATACCAATTTGGAATCAATTAACATTTTTACTTTAGTATTTCAATTCATGGCTATGGAATGTTTCACTATTTATAGCTGCTTGACATTTTGTGGTTTTCAGGATGCAATTCCTATTACAGGTTATGTTGGATTTATTCCTAGGATTTCCAGTTTCTAAATATCAACTTCCCCGTATTTCTTGCAATTATATAGAATTAAAATGGATTTCTGCCTACTAGTCTTGCACTTTACAGCCTTACTGGATCCACTTATTCTAGGAGGTTTTGGTGGATATTTTGGGGATTTTCTATGTAGCACATCATGGCATTAATAAATATGTACAGTAGTACTTATTTCTTTATAATCTGCTTTTCTTTTTACTATAGTTAGAACTTCCAGTAAGTAGCAGTGGTAATGGATATCTGTGCTTTGCTTCTGAAGTTCACGACAAAACATTTTTTCACAATTATATATGATATTAGCTGTGGATTTTAAAAACGCTATTTATGAGCCGGGCGTGGTGGCACACGCCTTTAATCCCAGCACTTGGGAGGCAAAGGCAGGTGGATCTTTGTGAGTTTGAGGCCATCCTGGTCTACATAGTGAGTTCCAGAACAGCTGGGGCTACAGAGAGACCCTGTCTCAAACACACACACACACACACGCATGCACGCACACACACACACAAAGCCATTTATGAAGTAAAGAAAGTGCCTTTATATTCATTGGTTTCTGACAGTATTTATCAATGTTGAATTCCATCAAACGTTTTTATGCATCAATTAATGTGATTACATGATTTTATTTCTCTAGCCTGTTAATAAGTGAATCCTATCAGCTATATTTTTCCTACATATTAAGCTAGACTTACATCTTGAATAAACACTACTTGGTGATGAGCTCAGACCCTGCTCATCTTTAAATATTGTTAACACTATTTGTTAACATTATATTCAGAATTATAAGGGATGTTATTTGGTATTTTGCTTCTTTCTCATTTATTTTATTCTAGTTTCATAAAATAAGCTAAAAGATATTGCCTTTTCTATTTTCTGGAAGATATATAAAATTTGTTTTAAGCTTTAAACAATTTTCAGAATAAACCCTCTTGGGCCTGTAGATATATTGTCAGGAATTTTAAATTTTAATTATTTAATTACTTAAAAGCCAATTCCTTCATTTCTTCATTCTAGAGGCTATTCCTATTACCTCTTTAATACTGGCTGAGTATAGCAGCTTACAGTTTTCGAGAAAGTTTCATCTAAGTCATCAAAATTATGCATATAGAGTTCTCTATACTATTTCATTGTTATTCATTTCGCACCTGTAGGCTCTTTAATAATATCTCCCATTTCATTCCTACTATTGGTAACTTGTGCCCTTCTTTTAAGCCTTGAGCCAGGGAATTGAACTCAGGTTAGCACACGTGAGGCAAATGCTGTACTACAGAGCTGTGTACACAGCCCCTTCTTTCTCTAGTACCGCTGGAACTTTGTAGCTTTTTGTCTATCTCAATGTAAGTATCTGGTGCTGTAAACTTCACGCTTATCCAATTCATGCATCAGTTGCTCACCATTTTTTAGATAAGTTCATTTTCCTTCAATATGATATAGTTTTGTGAGTTTTTTTGTTTTTTGTTTTTTGTTTTTTTTGTCTTTTTGAGACAAGTTCTCCCTGTAGCACCAGTTGACCTGGAACTCACTATGTAGACCAGGCTGGCCTCAAACTCACAGAGCTCCACCTGCCTCTGCCTCCCAAGTGCTGGGATTAAAGATGTTCACTACCATGCCCAGCTTCAATATGATATAGTTTTAATGTCTTTTGGATTTTCCTCTTTGAACTACAGAGCATTTTAAAGCGTTTTGTTTAGTTTCTGCAATTTAGTTATTTTTCGGTTAACTTTTTGTTATTTATTTTTGTAACAAGTTTTATTATGGCCAGAGAACAAGTTCTTTTTTTTTATTTTTTTTTATGTGTATGTGTGTATTGCCTCCATGTTGGTAAGTGCACCTGCATTGTGCAATGCCCACAGAGGTCAGAAGAGGCTGTCAGATTCCCTGGGACTGGAGTTATGGACAGTTGTTAGCTGCCATGTGGGTTCTGGGATTCGAACCCGGGTCTTCTGCAAGAACAACCAGTGTTCTTAACTGCTGAGCCATCTCTCCAGCCCTGAGAACATGTTCTTAATGATATCAGTCCATGTAAGTTTGTTGTAGTTGGTTTTATGGCCCAAGATACTTTTATCTTAGAATATGTTCCTTGGGTGATTAAAATATGTTTTCTTCCATTGTTAAGTGCAGTGTTCTAAAAAGTCTCTCAGAGTCCCTTGGTTGGTGGAGAAGGCTGTGCTAAATTTCTGTTTTGCTATTCTATCAGTTCCAGACATGATTTATCAAACACTACAGATTTCTTTGTTTTTTTTCAGTTAAATTCACCATATTTTATTGTTTGTTGTTCTGTTCACATACAGTGTTTGCTATGACTTCTTGATGGATTGAGTTTGTATGTGTTGTTTTCTTTTGTCTCTATTTTTTTTATTAAAAGTCACTGTGACTAATATTCAACAATAATTTCTTTAGTTTGATTAATATTACATAGTATATTATTTTTTCTTTTTAAAAATTTTTATTATTTTTATTTTATGTGTATCAGTGTATTGCCTGTATGTGTGTTAAGTTCTAAGTTCACTCGTGGCATGCAATGCCTGTGGCGATCAGAAGAAGGTGTTGGATCCCTTGGAACTGGAGCTATGGATAGTTGTTAGCTGCCATGTGGATGCTGAGATTCTAACCCAGGTCCTCAGAAAGAGCAGTAAGTGCTGCTAACTGCAGACTTGTCACTCCAGCACTTACTTTTTCATTTTTTTACTATCAAGTTATGAATTAATTATATCCAAGTGAATTTCTTCATCTAAAAGGCTAAATCTACTTTTAAAGTCTCTACTTTTTTCTCTTTTTTCTTTTCTTTTTTTCTTTTGGTCTTTTTGAGACAGGGTCCCCCTGTAGCCCCAGCTGTCCTGGAACTCACTATGTAGACGAGGCTGGCCTTGAACTCACAGAGATCCGCCTGCCTCTGCCTCCCGAGTGCTGGGATTAAAGGCGTGTGCCACCACACCCGGCTAAAGTCTCTACTTTTTAATTCATATATTTAAGCCACCTATATTTATCTGATAGACAGGTTTAAGACTACCATTCTTGCTTTTGTTTCTGGTAATTCTGTCCCTGTGATCTGCTAATTTTTGCTACTTTTCTTTCACTTGAGTATAATATTAAATTCTCTTAGAATTAGTGTTTTATCAATTTTAGTGACCTACACTGCTTTAACTCCTTATAGCTTCCCCATTTATAATTATCTTAAATTTTTCTTCAGCATACATTGAGAACTATATTAGACTATTTTAATTTTGCTTCAGTTATCAGACATGATTGAGAAAACTCAAAACAATAAATGGCTATTGAAGTTACTCATGGTTTTGCTCTTTATATTTTCTTTTGTTCTTCTTTTTTATTGAGCTTTTAAAATTTCATACATTCCCCACTCAGATCTAGACCTCCTCTCCCATCCATATCTCCTCCATCTCTCCACTGAACCCTATGCACTCTGCCATACGTGCTGAGTCCTATTCATTCCGGTGTTTGTACCCAAATGTCTTTCAGTGTAAATGTGTCCACTGGAGTCTAGTCAGCCCATTCAGTGGTCGTATGTAAGCCAGACACTCCCTCACACAGCAGCAATCAATTTTAAATAGTTCTCAATCTACTGCTGGCCCACCACCTATTTCTCACCTCCCCTTTGGGCCCTTGTTTAAGCTTACATGGGTCCCACGTTCAGTGTCACCTCTGCCACAGGCTCACATGAGTAAGCCTCCAGTGGCCTGGAAGCTTCCATCTCCTTATGTTCATGAACCAGCCCTGGCCGTTACAATCTTTCTACCTCTTCTTCCACAATGGTCCCTGAGACATGGGTGGATGAGGTTCCATAATCTACAATCTCTTATTCTCCAAAACTTGGCTAGTTATGGCCTTCTGTCTGTATCACATTCTGATGTACATGGAAGCCTCACTGGTGAGAGTTGAGAGGTGCATTAGCCCTCTCTTTGCCCCTTATTCTGCTATGTTCAATGAGCCTTGGTTGTAGAGATTCGACTGCAGATGTGTCACCTCGTACTGGGCATCTCCCAGGTGTGTGTTCTCTGTGCCTGACCAGATATGCAGCTCTGCAGTAGCCTCCATCTGTTGCAAAAAGAAACTTCTTTGATGAGTGCTGTATGGCATGTTTGTCACTTTAAGGGAGGTCTCTTCTATTTGGCACTGCGTTCCCTACCAAGCAGCTCTTAGGTATACTTATGCATTAATGTTCAGACACTCTATGTGGATTTCCCATAGGGTTTCCAGGGCATCACTTTTCCCTCTAGGTTTCCTAACCCCCCCCCCGAGATTCACTCATCTCTGCTCTTTTTTCTCCCATCCAGTCTCCCTCCTCCCTCCCTTCCTAGTCACAGTGCCGCCTTTATCTCCACCCTCCCACAAATACCTCCTGACTGCCATCATCTTTCCTTTCCTGACTTCCCTCCCTCCCCTACACCATGGTCCCTTACATATCCCTCCCTCCTCTCGTCCCCACCAATTACTCCCAATTGTCTACCTCCCTCAGGTAACATCTATTCCCTACTATCCCACTTTCAGGTTGTTTCTTTTCCTTTACCTCCATGTATCCTTAGAATTTGTATACGCACATAAGGGATTGGTGATATAATCCACAAATGAGGGGAAATATACATCACCTGCTTTTCTGCGCTTGTTACCTCACTTAGCAAACACTCTCTAGCTCTATCCATTTACCTGCAAATTTCATGATTTCTTTTTTTAAATAAATTATTGAGAATTTTATACATGCATATAAGGTGTTTTGATCAAATCCATACCCACTCCCTCTCGTACAATGCCTCCCATATCTCCCCATCACTTTTTTCTGATAACTTCATGCACTCTTTCTTCTTCATTGATTTTTTTAAATGGGGCTTTGGCTACTCTAAAATTCCCCTCTCTGAAGAGGTAACCCTAAAATCTTTTAAGTATTAGATAAAAGCTCCCAAATATTTTTGACATTTTTGGCCTTTGGAACAGAGTATGTTGCTAAGAGGCCCAAGGACACTGTGAGTTTTAGCCAAGATACTTTTCTTTGGGGTCTTTTTATCCTAATTTCCTAGTCAATTCCTACATCCTATTCTTACCACACCATCCTCTGAAGAGGTTACCCAAATTGCCAATAGAGAATCAGGACACAGACGGCTCTGGTTTCTTTCATGCTGAACAGGGACGCAGGGTGAGGCAATTGGAGTACCCCTTCATGGCTCTATCTAAAAGACTCCCAAATTGCATAACTTTTATCTCTAAAGGGAAAAGAAAGTCCTTGAATTGTGACTAGGAGATGTGAAGGAGAAGTAAAGGCAAGAGTAGTTAGAATTACAAGTTCTAGACAGGGAACTAGAAAAAAGTCACAACAGGGCAATTTTCAAATGTTCATATGAGAGTCCATTGGAATTTCTTGACAAGGGCTTCCAAAAGCATCCCTCTATGTCTTCCAAGGCTGGACTCTAGAGTGATGGATTCATCATTTGCTTTCAGGTACTTTGATAGCTGTTGGAATGGTTAGAATCAGGGTCAGTTTCCTCACAAAGTTTTCTGGATAGAGGGAGAAAACAAATTTATCCATCATTTTAGAACAATAGCTGGTTCTTCCTTAGCTACAGATGGGCACTACAGTATTGGAGACCAAGATTTGAAGTCTTACATCTGAGCAGCACTTTC
>NW_008360301.1:1403024-1404565 GCF_000622305.1 Nannospalax galili
GAGGATCTGTTCCTCAGGGGTCACATGGGCTTGGGAGGAGCTCCTGGCTCCTTTCTTTTACCAGTTCCATCTATGTGAATATAAGTCAAAGATCCTGCTTGACCATGTCTGGCTTCACTTGGAAGCATGAATGAGATGTTTCCTCTTAGTTGACCCTCCTCTTTGTAGACTGGACACTGATTCAAGTCTGTTTCATGGGGTCTCCATGGCCTCTCTAAACAAGAGGCAGGTGACTCACCACAGTTACAGGAAATTTCGAGAGATATTCCATAGTTCTAAATAAGCCAACCTTGCAGGGCAAGGGGCAAAAACTGTCCTTTAAGTTCCCCTGACCACATTAATATAGGCCTCAAACTATGGCTGTTAAACATCCAATAAGGTTAGTACCACCGGTCTGATACTTTTAAATATCATGTGCTATGTAGATAAGACTTGGGTAAAAACCCAAATATTTTCAGATAAACCTTGACTAGATATATATTTTGTTCCTTAAGCTTGTTGACTAAACTATGACCATAGACATTTTAAGATTGTGTGTATATTATTTTTGTCTCATCCTTTATATAACATAGCAAACCTAACAGAACTTCATTACTTGCGTAGGCATTCTCATTTTTTCTATTTCGGAAAATATCTCCATTCCCATATCCTTTTAACATCCTTTACATTCTCATTTTCTTTTTTTAAAAATAATCATGAGACATAATAGCATTAACAAATTTTCTATCTGTTATGAGACTTCTTTTCCTGGGGATGCTAAGCATTGCTTACTCCCTTTTAAGGTTCTAGTGTCAAGCCAACATTTGATTAAAGGTTTACGGGGGAACCAATGAATTTATTGAGCTTACTTACCAAGATAACTGAGGGATTGCTGAGGTGTGTGTATGACCTGAGTGTATGCACACTGGAAAGCCCTTACTCAGTATGGGTCATGTGTTCTCCTCCTAGCCTTCCCCAGATTGTATAATTTAGCCCTCCCTAAATCCAGGACACCATGTGTGATTCAGGCCAAATTACATACAGTTGGCTAGGAAAGGGTGGCTGGATAATCTGGTGAGGGTCCAATGACCCTGCTTGACCCTCCTTTAATGAATGAGCACAACCGTCAACAAGCCCAATTGTGACAATGTTTAGTAATCAGGCTCAGCTGAAGTCGTGATGATGGTAGTTATTTCATGCAGAAGGTACTGCAGTATAGCATCATCTTATTAAAAGGACCTGGAATTTAAAAGGATTTGGAGCTAAGATCCACATATGAGGGAGAACATACGTCATTTGTTTTTCTGAGTCTATGTTACTTCACTTAGTGTAACAGTTTTTAAATACATCCATTTACCTGCAAATTTCATTATTTCATCTTTCTTTACTGCTGAATAGAACTCCATTGTGTAAATATACCACATTTTTGTTAACCACTCATCAGTTGAGGGGCACTTAGGTTGCTTCCATCTCTTAGCTGTTGTGAAAAGAGCAGCAACAGGGGCTGGAAAGTGGCTCAGCAGTTAAGAACACTGACTGTTCTTGCAGAAGACCTGGGTTCA